>NC_088714.1:24728057-25028057 GCF_963576615.1 Watersipora subatra | reverse complement strand
CGTCTTGTAGGCTGTATCTTACAAACAATCTCATTCAACATAACATTTTGGCATTTCCTGCATAAATAGCGATCCGATAGTGGGAAAAAAGACACAAGCTCTTTAAGTATATTATGGTATTGTGTATTATGGTATTATGTATTATGGTATTATGTAATATGGTATTATGTAATATGGTATTATGTATTATAGTATTACGTATTATGGTATTATGTATTATGGTATTATGTATTATGGTACCTAACATAGCATGTCAGTCTAGTCTTTCATAGGCTTTTCAGCTAACGTGACCTCATTTGACTTTATAATTATATAAGCTACGTTTGCAATATTTCTGTTAAATTGTCAACACTGCATCTTTAGATAGAACAAATTTTAAACATTGAATATTAAAGTTACTATCGCTCTAGAACACTTACCGTATTGTCAGCAATGTTGCTGAGCCACTTTTCTGCAGTTTTTTCGTTAACGTTTTTTGCTGAAATTAAGATGAGTTTATAGGTTGTCTGTAAACAGTTTATGACCCCTCTAAAATGGTTATATAAATTGTGAAAATGACAGTAATGGTCAAGCAGAATTGAGTCATTTTGGGTGTGAACTTAGCGTGACCTGTCAAATATTCTCTCCATTTCGTTAAACCGTCACCCTTGAACTCTTGTAGTATTTCCAACTGTTGCTATAATACATATGTAAATGTTGAGACAACAGCGAAATTATATAAAAGAACACAAATATGAAAATTATTAAACTCTCAATTTTAACGAGTAGGAGCATTTGAAACCAATCGCTCACCATCTATATATGTCAATGTAGCCTAGATAGTTAAAGGTTGACTTGCAACAAAATTCACATTACAGTTATTTGGTATCATAAGATTCACCATGTCTTACTCTGTTGTGTTGTAGGTACAAAATGTATGGGAATGTGATTACAAGCTGTTAAAAGCTAAAAAACGATCAGTTAATCGCAGCCACACGAGACCGCCGTAGTTTGGATTTGCTTTCCAAAACGGCTCAAATGGGACGTAGTTGTTACAGGATGATTTCTGTTTACACTTTCATGCAATCTCATTCGTCAAAATATTTTCACAAATATACTTCATGCATTCAATAAAACCATGTCTATTGTTCTTACGCGTCTGTTTTATTGTCATTGTAATGCTGTCACTTTTAGCAATGATATCTTATAACTTACCGTAAAAATTCGTTTAATTTTTTAACCTTAGCTTGAAGGAGTACATATCATTGTCTGATAATCATGACGAGCCTGTTGGTCACTTGTGATAATCGAAAAGTGCTGCAGAAATTATTTGCGAAGTATTGGGTCACATGATCAGATTACGACTTGACGATTAGTCTAAGCCAAAATAAAACTGTAAAGTAGCGAGCATCTATATTTGATACGGGGTCTTCGGTAAAACCCAAAGTGTTTGTCATAAACTAGCGCTACGATAAGTTTATATTGAGCTTTTTATTGGCCTTTCAATTCACGTCAGAACATCACGTGATAAGACGATAACCAAACTGTAATGAATACGTCAGATAAATAAAGAGAATCCAATCTACAGCGGCTTTTCGTTGTTGAGCTTTTAAGAGCTTGTAATCACATTTCCACGTATTTGGCACCTACAACACAACACAGTAAGACATGGTGAATCTTTTGATACCAAACAACTGTAATGTGAATTTTGTTGCAAGTCAACTTTTAAAGGAAGGCGGAATATCTGTAGGTTGCATAAATTTCAAAGCAATGCTGCACTCAGCGAATTAATAAATTACAAATATATGTCAGCTATTATAAGTGCATTCTGAATCACATGAAAGCCTCAATGTAACTCACATATAATGAACCAGCAGGAGAACTCTGACTCACTCACGTATGAGGGATCAACAGGAGAATTCTGACTCACTCACACATAATGGACCAGCAGGAGAACTTGCAGAATGCAATTGTCCAGAGCTGTTAACCAAGCATAAAGATCGTGCAAGATACTATTCATGGTACTTATGGTCAAATGACAAATCAAGTCGCAAAGTTTTTCTAAGTTGTGTGAATCTTTCAGGTTCAATGTTTAAGTTTCTTTTTTTAAATTTATTTGCACTACTCTTTTTTCTAACCTATAACTCAAGCTTTAGTCTATTAGACAAATTTATATATTTGCATATTTATATATTTGCATATATTGTACTATTTTTAATGTTTTAAAAAGAACAAATACATAAAGTGTATAAAACTTCACTTGGGAAACGTAACTATACTTAAACCTTCAGATATCTTTGCAGCGAATCATGACTTTCATTGAGCTCTGCCAACAATTTTAAAAAGTTAGACATGAATTTACTCTATTCATGACTGGATCATGCAGTAAATTGTCATGCTTTTAGTTGTCAGCAAACTACAATGTTTAGCAAAGATGATATTCTAATTATTTTTCTGTAAAAGAACTATTTTTGTCGGGAGATTCATTTTCATTTACAGATATCGAGCTGATATCAGAGGCTGTGATTGAAAGTAGTCAGCTACAGATAGAGTTGATTTGTGCCTCCCACCAACCAGAGGCCTGCTGAAGGTCAAGTTGGAGGTCAGCTGAGGATCAAGTTGGAGGTCAGCTGAAGATCAGGCTGAAGTTCAACTGATGGTCAGCTGAAGGTCTGCTGAAGGTCAAGGTAAAGGTCGGCTGAGGGTTGCCTACGATTGCTTAGTACTATCAGTTGTTTTACGTCATGAAGGTTTAATTGACTGTTGTTTTATACAAGTAGCCTAAAGTGGAAAAAGGTGACACAAATCGTTTGAGCATTTAAATCTTTCAAATAAGTTTTTTAATATTAGCTTAGTTTCTCATGAATTTGGAAACTTGGCTATTTTTATTGCCATGGTTTGTGAAAAAAACCAACGAAGCATAAAAAAGTTGCTAGAATTTGTGTAGAGTAATAATAATATTAATAATCCTCTAAATTTTTCAATTTTCGTAATAAAAATTTTGTACAGTCATATCTATGAGCCTCTCAACCACATAAGGCTATCACCTACACATATATCGCCATGACATAGGAATGGCGTATGTATGTGTAGGTGATAGCCTTATGCATAATACCATAATACACAATTCCATAATACATAATACCATATTACATAATTCCATATTACATAATACCATAATACCGTAATACATAATACCATAATACATTATACCATTATACTGTAATACATAATACCATAATACACAATACTATAATACATAATACCATAATACACAATCCCATAATACATAATACCATATCACATAATACCATATTACACAATACCATATTACATAATACCATATCACATAATACCATAATACCAAAATAGGCTACATTATACCATAATACCATAATACACAATTCCATAATACATAATACCATATTACATAATACCATATTACATAATACCATAATACCGTAATACATACATGTAATACCATAATACATTATACCATTATACTATAATACATAATACCATAATACACAATACTATAATACATAATACCATAATACACAATCCCATAATACATAATACCATATCACATAATACCATATTACACAATACCATATTACATAATACCATATCACATAATACCATAATACCAAAATACATTATACCATAATACCATAATACACAATTCCATAATACATAATACCATATTACATAATACCATATTACATAATACCATAATACATAATACCATAGTACACAATACCATAATACATAATACCATATTACATAATACATAATACCATAATACACAATACCATGACATAGGAATGGCGTATAAAGAACCTGTGGTGCACCATATAGATTTATGATATTGTAAATGCATTTGGTAATATGCTACCAAAGAAGTCATATACTATTCAACCCACAGCATTTGAGGATGATGTGAGATTTAAAATGATTGATTGGTAAAGCTGCCAGCTACCTTTCATAGTCAAGACAGCAGTTAGTTTTCTCGAAATGACATAATACCTTTTTTATAGGATAAAGTATATTGAAGTGGTAAAAACCAATCAAATAAATAACAATCATCTGTGTCTGAGGTGGAAACTGATTAGCTTTACAAATTTGCGGCAAAGGACGTAATAAATACGACAAGAGTTGAAATGCTGGATAAAAAAACGTTTATCTTATGGTTAATACTGTATATTGGAGGAAGAGAGTGCAAGCATAATTTTTCTACATCAACATCAATGAAATAAATTCTTGCATTGCAAAATGTATTGTAGTATATACATAATATTAGGTACATGCAGAAGTACATACATTCGCAAAACTAAACTTCTCAGATTACGTACAACCAGCCATTATTGAATGGAAAAGTGGTAATATGCAATGACATAGAAATCAGTAACTAGCCATATTTGAGTATTATCCCTCACCTGAGCTCATAACTGTAAACACATGTATGTAGTAGCTACAGGAAAATGTAGACTAACTGAAAACCCAGGCTAGAGTACGCACAGAGGTTTTGAAGCCATTGTCTTGCAATAATGTTAATGCCTTTGCTCCATAGACCATAAGGTTGCAACGTCTTTCCTTTTGGGGTTAATGGTTTGCTCAGTGAGATGAAGCAATATATATATATATATATATATATATATATATATATATATATATATATATATATATATATATATATATATATATATATATATATATATATATATATATATATATATATATATATATATATATATATATATATATATATATATATATATATATATATATATATATATATATATATATATATATATATATATATATATATATATATATATAAAATATGTATAAGTGGAACTTCACTCTATAAGTTAAACATTTTATTACTAATAGTTTCATGTGGTACAATAAGTATCACACTCTTCAGATAAAATGTCTAAAATGAATTTCATACACCAGTAATAAATACGCTGTTATGCAGATAAGCTGATAATTGGATGAGTGCACAGAAGCCAAAAGCCGAATAGTTAAGTGATACAATTACGTAGCAAGAACTTAGATGAATGTCTGCATGATCATAATAGCTCGTTACGTTTATTAAGAGTGCCTAGTGATGGTCTGTAAATAATAAAGAATTTCTCCCATAGGCTTAAGTTACACTTGTTGGAGATAGTGTTGTATGCTTTAGCATGTCTTAGAGTCTTCCATGATATTGTGTAGTTGGTATTATTGTCCTTTAGTGATCATATATATTTACTTAATTCAGTAGAGTTTCTCATAGATGGGTGGTTGAAAGAAGCTTTATGGTTAGTGAATCGCGTCTTGAAAGTGTTCTTTGTTAGTTAGTCCAATGTATGTTTGGGCTGGTGAATCGGTGATGGTTTTTACAGTAGCCTGGTAAATTAATGTTTTCAGGCATTCTCCATTCATCGGGCACTCTTCTCTTTTTCTACAGTTGCATGTTCGGTCTTCATTTGCGGTGTTGGCAGTCAGTATAATTTTGTTGTGAGCATTGATGGACTTTCTTATATTGTTCATACAACTGTAGCTAATTTTGATATTGTTGCTGTTAAATATTTTATGTAGTGGGTGCCTTGTCGTAAATTCCTTCTTGACTAGTTGGATGAAGAGTTTGCCGATGTTAGTATAGACATTACTGCTGTAAGGTGGGTTGTACCATGTAATCGCCCTGCTCCGTTTGCATTGTCTCTTTTCAGATGTAGATAGATGTTCTTGGTATGTTAGTTGGTGGCTATATCCACTCTTGGTTAGTGCTTCTTGGTAGATATTTGCTGTTTTATTGAAGCATTCAGCATCAGACGAAATTGTAGAGAGCCTCTTATTTATACTTGCTGGGATGTTTCTGATTATGCCAGGTGGGTGGTTGGATTCTTTGTTGACATACACTGGTCCTATATATATATATATATACAGTGAAACATGGATAACTCGCCCTCGGATATAGCGAACACATGGTTAACTCGACTGGATTTGCTTGGTCCGTTCCCACGCAATGATAAATGGCTCTATATAACTCGAATTCAACACTGTTATAACGAACTGTTTTTTGCCCAACAGCTACCGAAACGGTTGCTATCCCTTTAGAAAATCACTTTATTCCAAGCCATAGAGGTAAACCTCAACTTTTCGTAATTCATAAGCGTCGTTATTACCTCCATCGGTAAAATATTTTTGTCAACGACTGTTCTAAAGGTTTAGTGAAATTTGATTTATACTGCTATACGATGAATAGCACGGACTGGCCCGGCCACGGGCGCAAGGACTTTCGCCACGCACATACAAAACAAAAACAGCATGTTGTTTTTGTTTTGTATTTGCGTGGCGAAAATCCTTGAGTGCGTGACCCGGCTAACCCGTGATGATTAGTTTTTCGACGTTGATTCCGTGTTGAATTAACGTCGGAATGTTGAATGTTTAAAACGTCTTAAAAATGTTGTAATCAAACGTATACGTTATCTTAGCTAAAAAAAACTATTCATCGTTTGACCTAAACACAAAATACGTGTGTACATTCAATAAGTATCCATTCAAAAAGCGTGAGTGATATACAATGTACCGTAAAACCTCGTAAAACTTTTAATTGAACTGCCTCGGAGTGTTGCTCTTAACGAATCCCAGGTAAAGTAAGGTAATCTTTCCATAAACTTCAAGAAAGATCGGCAAAATTGATCGTGGGTAAAACGCTCAAAAGAAGTCTTTTCTTTGAGCATTTCAGCAACGATCAAGTTTTGCCAATGTCAATCTAAAAAACGTCCTGGCAATAACATCACCTCAAACAACAAACCAATCTCAAGTGATAGAAAAATCTCTATACTTTTTGATAAAAACGTTTTAAACTTTACATTAGAAGCATTTAATTTGAAACAAGCCATTTGTGCTTTTGATTTATATTATAGTTTGTATATGTTCATGTATCTACTAATAAATAAGTGAATACATGGACTTGTGACAGTGCTCTGATAACTTGAACACTCTGATAATTCGAACACTTTTGCTCGGTCCCTTGAAGTTTGAGTTATCCGAGTTTCACTGTATATATATATATATATATATATATATATATATATATATATATATATATATATATATATATATATATATATATATATATATATATATATATATATATATATATATATATATATATATATATATATATATATTTATATATATATATTTATATATATATTTATATAGATATATATTTATATATATATTGCTTTATTAGAAATAATTTTATTTCAAACATAAATAGTTGCCAAAATATGCCATACAACAATAACTAGAAATTCCACTGTCATACAGCCCACAACCAAAGTGATATTGGAAAAAAGAAAGGGTACTGATGGTTGAGAAATGCAATATTAGCAGTCAAATGGCACTGCAGTGCAATTGGATAGCTGCAATGTACTGGGTGTTATTATATACAACAAATAGCAATAATGAAAGGAAAAGATTATATGTTTATATCTCTCCCCCTGCAATAGGAGAAATACAATATTGGCCAATATTAGAAGTAAAATGCACTGATATTATTAGAATAACCAATATTATTAATATAGTAATAATATAAAACCAATGCACAACTTTGTTTACATTTCAAAACGTCATAGCTAACAATATCAAGAAGTTGTGATATTTATATAGCTTTTTAGAAAATCTGTTCTACATAGTCATTGTTCTGTAGTCATCCAAACTTATAATTAAATATTGTAATAATCTCATGAGAATCGTTAGAAAAAAATATCATTGTCATTTCCTTTACTTACACTGCGCTGGACATCAGTTAGAATACCAAAGTACTCAAAAGTGTCTAAAATGTCAGTTACTTTGAAATCGGCAAAAATGAAACGATTTCAGTACTCCTACGTTAATTGCAGAAACCTTCGGCAATTCGACAATGCTATAGACTGGTGAAATGTGCACGTTATTTTTTCGTGAAATGCGCGCGACTTAATCGTTTTATTCTCTGTTGCTCGGCGTTTCAATTTCCGGTCTTAACTTTGATAAAAGTAAGGCTTAGCAAGTTTTAATAACGATTTTCGACCAAATAAATCTGTCTATTTGGGTATAATCTGTTCAGATGGGTAAGTTTTAAAATACTGTCGACACTTTTCAAAGACTTGGTAATATATTTGAATAGGTTTATATGTGTTTTGTATCGTTATTATACTTAAACGACTCTACAAAACGATGGTTGAGTTTGTTGATGAGATTTCGAAACGAGGGTTTGTGACGTTGTTGATGAATAATTTTCGTAAGTTGTGTGCACATGCATTTATCGTAAAAACTCTCAAACTTCGCTCCGCTCATTTGGTCGTGGGATAAATTAAACAAAAGGGCAAGAGTTGGCCACTAAAATCAAGTATATGGTTTGACATGTAGTGAATGTGCAAGAGGCGAATAGTGAAAAGCAATAGCCCTTCTATGAACACTAGCAAACATTTGTCTAAAAGTGAGTGCCTGAGGTTTCACCTATACATGCTTTTTAAACCTTAAAATTCTCACAAATCAATGTAAAGTCTAAAAGAGCATGTACATTTTTTTGTATGCCGCTCTATATTGACTGAACATTTCAGGTGTCTGCCATTTGTTCTACTGATACTATTTTGCATGAAACACTTATAAATGTGGTTATGAATATCTAGCAACTCGCATAACTTGTATCATGCCAACTGCTATTCATAAAGGTGCAAGAATCACATCAAGGGCTTTGTGTGCATAAACACATAAAATAGGTCCGCTTCTCGTGTTACCCACACTTGATCATTGTTTGTCTGATAATCAATAAGAGATTTAGTAATGAATTGTGAAGTCATCAGCGACACATTCGCATCAGTCGTTGCTCAAGCATGACAGCTGCTTCATACAATGTTATCATCTTCTTAGTTTCCAAGAATTGAAAAAATTAACCGAGCATAAGTATTTAAAATTTATAAAAATCTTCTTTGTTATTATTAGTTTTGGAGTTGTCACGCTTGTTTGCAATCATGTTGAAAACTGTACTCAAGGTCTTATTGGTTTTCAGATTTCTTCCAATCTATTTTATCGTAAAATTTGGTAGCAGCATATGATTGTTTTTAAAATTCAACTTTAAAAATTACAAAGTTTATTTGAGAAATTTAAATTTAAAACTTCTGCAGCATCATCATAAATCTGTGGCCTGTTATTTGGAGGTCTTCCCTTTGCTTACCAAAATTTCTAATATCTTTCAGCTTTGGTTCATTAAAGTAAACAAAACATCGCTTATTATTTACACAAATTTTTCATGTGTTTTGCCAAAACCAAAGAATATTTATCATGTCATGCAGTTGGAAACATGAATCAGCTATTAAAAATTATTATAAAAAGAAGTTGTCTTTTCTTCAATTTTGTAACTATGCAAATAAGGAGAATGAATTGGGGCAATATTTTCATTCATATCATATGGTGGATAACCATTGACGTGTTGCTATTTTTAGATATTTGTTGACAACCTGTTGGCAACAATGAGCTGAAAAATAACTCCTAAGTTTTATGAGTTCCAAAGTGCTGGACTATCTCTTTGGCATAAAGTCACACAGATTTGATAACTTACATAGTTTTATTTAAATAAATACAAACTTTTAGCATAGTATAATTTGGTAATTGGTTAAGAAATTCAATGCCATATCTGCACAAAATTGAAAAGCAGTAGATTAAAAAACTTCTGCTTGTAAAAGTAATTAAATAAAATTATTTAATAGTTGGATACCGGAGTTGAGACAGAATTCACGCACTAAATATTATAATACTCAATGTAAACTGGCTGGCACAAAATATGAGACATACAATAAAAGAGCTGATGGTCGCACATCTTTAAATACACATATAAATATATCATGGAATGAAGTATAATACTAAAATGTGAAATAAGTTTTGCAGAGGTTATCACAGGAAGGCTTCTTAGGTGATTTCTTGATGCTCTCCTCTTGGAGGAACATATAGACTATAGTTTAATATTCTAGTAGAGACATTGCGGGTAGAAAGTCAGCCTCCCATTTTACTTGCTGGATACATGTTAGGCTCGCTCTATTTCGCATCTGCAATATAGAGAAACTAATATAATATAGTCATATTATATTATATTATAAATGTAATATAGTCATGAAGGCCTTGGCTTTATTTCTGTAGTCTGTATGTTTGTCTCTCGTTTACCCACTTTATCGATAAAATGTTGATTTATATTATTGTAACATTGTTCATAGGACTAATATGAGCTAGCCACTTTACCAGAGCAAGCAATCGTTCTATCTATCTTCTCATTTTAGTATTTAACTTATGATCTACTTACTGTCATAATTAGATTCACAGCAGCTGGAGTATCTACGCTAGTATCTTCCTGAATCTTTGGTGTATGCGAACAGCATGACATGTCAAGGCAGGTGTCTTCGCATATCATGGTCTCTTCTTCAGTCATATCAGACATCTCATAAAATTCCTTGTTGGCGTACAACTTTCCCATGTTGATAGATGAGATTTTTGACTGTGAAATTGCTTGTTTAGATCTCTTCGCTTCTACGCTTTGATCAGTTATGTTTCTTTAGCTAAAGGCACTCACCTTTTATAGCCGCGAAGTCTCGGCTTCCTCTGCCTTGCGCAAGAATTTCACACTCGTTGATTTTAAGAATTGGACATTCTTATTGGCTAATATGTTTTGACGCCAAAACATTCTTTGCACGTGTATTGGAATGAATGGAAATTATTTTTAGCTGGTCCCACTTATTGATGAGGGTCTACTAGTGTTTGCTATTTACATTGGTGGTACATCCATGGATTTAACGCAATTGAAATGCCTTAGCGAGGTTAACGGGAAATGCCAAGGTTATGATGAAGCAGTTCCTATTTGGTACTGAAGCAATATCTCATTGAGTCACATATGACATAAATTTTAAAATACACCACTTCATGCTACAAGATAAAGTGAATCTTTTGAGTTGCACAAGAAGACAACTTCTGTTTTCACTGTTAGATGTATGTTACCAAGTTTAAACAATGTGGTTATTCAAACGCTATTCTTTCACTTGGTTTTTGCTAAACTTCAAAAAGGATTCTAACAGTAAAGTTTTTAAATTAAAAAAAACTGAGCTAAGGCTATCGCTGCTGTGTTTATAGGCTAATGTGTTTTTAGAAGTTGTCGTATGTTCGTCAACTCACTGAAGTTGTTAGCGTTCACGAGGTGAAGCTTACGATTATTCTTTATTGGACAGATTCAAAATAGCTCAATAACATTTTGTTTTATAAGTTGTGCAAATAGATTTAAGAGCTAAATGTGTTATAATCATCATCCTACCAAGCTTTCATTGATATTGTGTTTTAGCAAACAATGATTTTATAAATGCAATTATTATAGGTATCACCTATAAATATATTAAAGAGCAGTTATGTTGATTTGTACCATTTCCATACAACTGCATGCAAAAGCTTGGTATAAAAGAACACTTTCATACGCGTTACTACAGTCTATCTCTTGGCAGTACAGATATGTAATCCGGTGGGCAGGAACAGGTCCATGCATACTGGCGTCTTTGATCAGCTGCAGCGGCTAGCTGGGTGATAGGTTTATCTATCTCCTTTTTTGCTATGAATATATTAGCTATATATTTATTTAGCTGTATATTTTATTTGTTTATATAGCTGTTTATATTAGCTAATATAAACATGTATGATAAATAATCTAGAATGTGGCAGCAAGGGCTCATTTCAGTTAAACAGTGCGCCCTCTCTATGCGATGACCCTGTCGTATGATTTTTTGCCTTACGATGTAGAACACAATGATTTTTCACCCTCTCCATACAAAATATTGTATACCATTTGATATCAACAAAAACTTTTTTCGAAAATTAAATTTGGCAGTCATTGTGCTGGTTTTGTCACAATGACAACTATGCCGATATGCTTCTTACTAAAATCCCTCTAACAACGAATGAAAGAGATACGATGCTCAATCTCACTCAGTTTTGCGTTATTCGTTATTAGTTCTTGTGAAAACGAAACCGGAATAGATGGGGGATAAAATTTTAGCAATGAAAAAGTTGAAGTTTGGTAAAATAGCTAAAAATGCATATTAAAACTTAGGTTTAAGTATGTGTTTAGTAAGCTAAATTAATTTAAATTAAATTCAACATTTATGTGTCCAAATAAGCTTATTCTAAGTACTTTTTTATGAATGACTTGACACTAACCAATAGTAGCAACCAGAAAATCTTTTACTGTCTATTTAATGCTTCACAAGCAGAACTTCCTGTCAGAGAGTTTTTAAGTCTCTTGATCATGATATAGTATGGGCTCCTTATAACTATAAGAAATTGATTATTATATATACAAAGAACACTTTTCTCTTATGAGAAATAATATTATACAGTTGTAACGGTTTCTTTCTAATAATCAGATGAAAATTTCATAAACTTATCATCTTGTCATGAAACTAAATTTTCTCATCTAGTATTGTAAAGAATTCAAATGCTTTAACCTACTCTCAGCAATAAAGTATGTCTAAAAGCTTCCGAGGAAGGTAGCTTTTGTAAAGAACTGGCAGTCCTTTCTCTGTTGCAACGTTGTTTTTGAGAATGTAATTCGTTTAGTAGTTTTGCACCTACGTCTTCTTTATAGTTGGTAGGAAAAGCCTTATCATAGATCACGTCTCCACAGCATAGAAAAAGGGAAATAAGCGCATGAAAGATGAACCTACACATGATCTTTGTAGATTTTATCCAAAAGTATCAGTATTTTTCTATCATTTGCAATTTTTTATGTTTGAAGTGATCAGATTGTCAAAATGTTTCTAAATTAAAGTCTATAAAAATTTATCTCGATTAAAATGCACAGATCAAGCGAAAGTGCGATTATGGTGTCTATAGTTACAAAGAGACTGACAGAATAGGAAAATGTAAAGCTGCAACTTAAAAGCAATAGCCGATATCAACTATTGCAATGATAACAACTAGTGACATCATTTTGCTCGCATTTTTCATTTGACTGTTTTATTTGCCACCAATTTTATTATAAATTTTAATCATGAAACATTCTGGCAATCAGATCACCTCAAACATCAAAAACTATTGCAAATTATGTAGAAATACCAATACTTTCTGATAAAATCTCCAAAAGTTTTGTGTAAGTTTATTTTCAAAACAAGTATTACCTTTGACTTCATTCTTAGCTAGCAATAAAAGATAATTCAAAGGACCAAAATAATTTGCATTAAATCAAAACTCTGTAACTATACTACCTTTAAGCACTAAGGAAAAAACTCTGAGCTTTGGTAATTACAAATGTTTGTAACAATTTGATACAAGATGTTGTTTGTTATTGTTGTTTACTTTTTAATTTTATTTTTATATGCGTAATACTGAATGTCCAGTGTTGTCCAGGTAATAAAAAAAGCTTTGAACAGAAAATTTGTTTTTATTTAACTTATAGCAACATTTGCCATTTTAATTTGTAAACTTCATATCATGAAAAAAGTGTTTTTTGTGCAGTTCTAATGAATTAAGAAAAAAAAGAAAACAACTGTGAAGGTTTTTAAACTTTTTCAAACGACTGTAACTTTTAAATTTTATATCATGAAAGAAGTGTTTTGGTAAAATAAATTAGGAGAAAAAATAGAACTGTAAAATTTTATTTTAACGTGCAGTTTTTTAGTAACTTCCAGGACAAGTAATGTATTGAGATATTTAGGTTTAGTAAGAGAAGTTTACGGTGGTCAAAGAGTTAGCTGTATTCATATTTTTATTTAAAAAGGTTGTTAATGAAAGTTAATCGAAAAAGCACTAAGAAAGCTTCTTCATTTTTAGAAAATTATACCTAAAGCAGTTTTATGCTTTATTTCATCATTATACTTTAAAATGCAATCTGTGGCAATTGCTATGGGGCTTTTGATTTATCTATTTATTTTTGAGTGGCTTCTTTAGCTTTTAGTTGAAGAATCAAATTTTGCTGCTGCTAGGGTCAGCAGGTCATCAACTTGCTGTTGTTCATCAGTAGCAATGATGGTTTTAATATCAGCTGAGTGATTATTACAACTATAACATATTATATATCATATATATTATATGGTATTGTGTACCATTGATTGAGTGACTGTCTAAAAATTGGTCAGCTAGTAAATATGAAATACCTGAAATACTGTAAACTTATATGTTACCAAAACTGTCACCTTCAAAATAGAGTTTTAAAATATTCGTTTAAAAAGATAATGAGATCAATTAAATAAATTACAGTATGCTAAAAAGAGTGTATGTGTATAGAATTAAAATTTTGAACAACAAAAAACAAAATGAAATTGAGAAAGTTTTGCTTCCACACTATTGAAGCAGCGGTTTGGGACCACAAAGATTTTGATACAGAAAAGAGGATAAGAATTACACCGATGCTTAGACGTTGTTCACAATATTAATAGGAGGTAGTTTTAGCTGCCATTGGTTTTTATGAGATGCCGAAAATGAGAAGTATTGTAATCAACCCATATATCACACTTGCATGTCTGATCCACACAGGGGAGTAATAATTATACGCTTTGGACAATATTTTAATAGACCGTTTTATTGCATCAGTCTGGTTTAGATTTAAAGATATAAGGAGGCTGACTCGCTGACTCGCTTTACTGCCCCTAATCAGTAAAAACTACAATTTTGCGAGGAGTCGTGCTAAATTCTAGCAGCCCACTCACAATATAGGATGGAATGTGTTTACAAAATCAATTTTCATCTTGCTTTGATAAATCATTCTTGAACACTTTATCTGACTTTTGACCCATAAAATGTAAATAATACGAAATCCTGTTTCAATTGTCATTGATGTTGTCACATCAATGAGTCACTAGACTGACTAGAGTATCAACATACATGCATACTGTTTTAGCAGGATGCTGTTGTTCTTGCCGGAACACTTTGTGCGCTCGTCGCCCACATATGTCAGATTAAGATCACTATAACAAGCTTTAGGCATAATTCAATGACAACTGTGGTATTTGCACTTTTTGAATATCCTAGCATTACTCATATTTGTAAAATGTTTAAAAGGTCTTGGCTGTTTTATGAAAAATTTATTACTGTTTTTGGTTTTTACTTTAGTACAAAAATGATTTTTATGGCAACGGAACAGTAAATAATAATGACAGATTATCAACTTTTACAATAGATTGCAATTTAGCAAAATGTGGAAAAAATACAAGTTGAAATTTTATTTGTTTATTTGGTTTCATTTATGTATTTACTTCAAAGTTTTGTTTTAGCATTTATATCAAAGTTTCACTTTTTCCATCTGTCTTTGAATCTTGCAAGATTTTTCAATGTAGCATTTAACCCACTGTTGCTTTTAACACATAGCTTATGCTTTCCTTTGTTTTAGCAAAAAAACTATTTTTTATGTTCACTGAATTCATGTTCAAGATTCATGGTAATATTTGTATGCTGTTACTTGAATTTTGTGTTAATATGAAGGAACTGACTTTGAATTTTTATTTATTATTTGTGCTGCAGAGTTATACGCACTTCCACCAATCACATCACAGTTTTTTAACATATTGCCTTATCCCAAACTTGCTCATTTCTGTGTTGGTGTTACAGGTTGCAAAATACTGCTTAAACTATGTTCAGAATATTCGTATTTATTCTTTCACATATATGAAAAACAACATTTTCTATATCCTGACACGAACATACTACATGTACATACACTATCGTATGTTTCAGTTTATGAACTTGCCCTTACTACAACCTTCAATTCTCTATCCTGACTCCTCCACAATACTAGTAGATTACCACCAGATTATCAGTAGATTACCACCAGATTATCAGTAGATTACCACCACATTATCAGTAGATTACCACCAGATTATCAGTAGATTACTAACTTTTAAAACACTTTTGTTTGATTCATTCAATAATTCCTGATTTCTGTCTTTTTATTTTTGGCATGTAATGAAAAACATTATTTTTTTGATGATACTAATGATGATAAAATGTTATACAGAGATACATACAGCATTTTAAAATAAAAATATATTGCTCATGACTACTACTAATACTTGTGGTTGTGATACTCCCATGATTTCAAATTTTTTTGTTTTATTTCAATCAAAAGTTTAAAATATGTTAGTAGGACCTATCGTAAAACAAGTTAAACATGAGCAAAATAATATCATATTTTTAATGTGTGATTCTAAGTAATTTTTAGGCTCACAGCTATTCATAGTTTGTATACAGCAAAATCAACACAAAACTTTTATAATATTGTTTTAGCTTAAAACAAAATGTATCCACAAAATTAAGTTGCAATTTTTTTTTAAACGATAACATGAAAATACATTTTACACAATTTTTTCAAAACAAAATTTTTAAGGATTTTTAAAAAAATGCTCGATACATCTAAAAAAACAATTATAATGAAGATTTACTTTGTTTCTTTTTTATTGTGAATTTGCAACATTTACACAGCCTGTCATGTGTTCAAATAACACCAGAGACAGTCATAGTAATATATTGGTTTTATACACAAGTGTTAGTGCCAGAAGATAATTCTTTCTGGAATAAAAGCTGTTTCCATCAGCTGTTGACAAAATATTTTGCATCTTATGTGATTCAGACATTAACATTTGACTTTGCAGCCAAGTACTCCCTATGACCTTGATCACTTCGCAACATCATGGAATCATTGTGGGGATACATACTGCGCATGACAATCTTTTATGGTGATTAGTACTGCTATGGTACGCATGATACTGGCAGTTGAATTTATGGGAGTCTGAAACATCAATTTACAGAACTCTGAAACATCAACCTAGTGGAATCTAAAAGATCCTGCTTAAAAAACTGTTTACCCACTTATGATTTACACACCAAGTATTCAACTACTAAATTTTGGCTGAAGCAAATTAGCAAAATAATTTAGCAACATAAATTAGCAAAATTTTTCTTTCTATGAAAGCTATGCTGACGGTAATATGCTGCTCGGTTCTAAAAATAACAAACTCAATTTAAGTCTAGTCTGTTCGTTAACAAAACCGGAAAGACTCCAGAATGAATTATTTAAGCAATGAGTTGAGTTTTGCGGAACGATGACGGTCATTCCTCCGTCAAGCGTCTGCACTGAGATATCATTTAATTATTCCTAAGAGTTGGCTGAGGTGCTAACTTCAACTCTCTCATGTAGAAGCGAAGCACTTGAGACACATTGGGTTAAAGGAGTACTTTTAGAGCTCATGCAGTTCAGTAGCTGCTGTATGCTGTTACGTTTACCTGCGGCTCGAGCATTTGGGCTAACAACATATGTTTTAGTCTACTCTGACTGTTACCGAAGTGGTCACATCATTTTTAATACACGTGATTAATAGTACTACTGACAAAGGGATGTTGAATTTCATTGCATTAAAAGCCAAGACAGTTTTATATCCTTTTTGTAAAGTACTACAAAATTTTGTGATAAAACTAACCTGCTTTCAATATAAAGTGACTATGTTTATTCAGATATTTTTTGAAATTGCTCTGATGAGTAGCTTAATTTTAACTGGTGATAATACTGTGGGTACACTATCAGGGAGACTAGTAACCTCTATTGACAGAAAGTTTCTGCATAGTTAGCTTGCTTGGTAAGGAATTATCATCATATTACTGTAAAACAGCACATCTGCTAGGTTCTCTGATGAAAGTTTAAAGTTAAATTTTCTATAGAGCTTACTTTTGACAAACAGTTTCCGATATTCACTTAATATATTTTAACTAATGTCGTTCGTTAGGTAAAATATATTAAAATAAAACTAACGGTTCTGGCCAACTTGGAGTGTGCAAGGTATGTGGTGAAATCCTCTAAAGCAGCTAGTTGCATAAACAATAAATGCATTATCATATGCCACTTACCAAAACATTTGATTTTGGACTAGGGCTCAGTTTCTTTCTAGTTGGTTTTAACTCATTAAAAATATTTTTGCAGAAGTAGAAACAGCCATATATTATAGCAGTGATTTAGTTATAAAGTTTCTTACGTTCTAACTTTTTCATTCAATATTTTAAGCTTTGTGCATGGTTTTTAGAAAAAAACAAATTATTGAATTTAGCTAGTTAAAGTTAGTTTTAGAATACCGTAGTTAATATTTTTTGGTTTTTTAAGATTTAGTAACATCTTTAGTTTTGCTGTATTATTTAACAAAGGATTCTATAAATGCTCTTAACATACATAAATACATACGTACATACGCACATACATACATACATGCCTACGTATATACGTACATATGTACATGCGTGCATACGTACATACATACATAAGTACATATGACATACGTACATACAAACAAAGGCCTACATACGTACATACATACATACTTTAATCTACATACACACATACTTTCACCTACATACATACATACATACATACTTTAATCTACATACACACACACATACTTTCACCTACATACATACATACATACATACATACATACATACATACATACATACATACATACATACATACATACATACATACATACATACATACATACATACATACATGCATGCATGCATACATACATACATACATACTTTAACCTACATATATGTACCTTATATGTACCTTATCTGTACATTATATGTACGTTATATGTACCCTACATGTACTTTATATTTAACTGCATATGTATCTGCATATGTACCCTACATGTACCTTATATATACCTTATATGTATCTGCATATATGTACCTTAAATGTACCCTACATGTTCCTTATATATACCTTATATGTATCTGCATATATGTACCTTAAATGTACCCTACATGTTCCTTATATGTACCTTATATGTATCTGCATATGTACCTTATATGTATCTGCATATGTACCTTATATGTATTTGCATATGTACATTATATGTATCTGCATATATGTACCTATGTATAAGTTCCTATTGCACCTCCTTTGTTTCTTTTGTTTAGCAATGAAAGCCTTTGTCCTGATACTCACACTCAATCAGCCAGAAATATTGCTTATTCTTCAGGACTTAAAAATGTCAACAACCTCTATGACTAGCCTTTAGCTTTCATCTACATCCTCATATCAAGTTAAAAATAGATTTGAGTAAAATCTTTCCCAAAAAACTATAAAAATTAGCAGAGTTAGATTAAAAAAGGTAAGTTCCTTAAAAACAAATACATGTAGATAGAAAACGGTATAACGCTGCTGATTAAAAAGACTTCAAAAAAGTTGTCTCGGCTTTCAAAACTTTTGACCAAAATATTGATTTTCATGGGTGTTGGTTACCAAAATATTTGTCACATTTGATTGTGAGTTCTAAAGTTAAATTCTTGCCCTTAGTAATCTGTATCTTCATACTGTACCCCCCCCCCCCCCCTCCCGCAACATTATTGAATAGCTAAACAAAATATGTGGCAATATGACATTAATGCGGCTGCAGTCAAAGTTTGAGTCATATAAACAAGATAAGAGAGCTTCAGAGTTACATGTTTATCAATGTTCATCTATTGATTTAGCAGGCCTATTCCCTATGTAGGACAATGTGGAGTATGTTGCTTCGTGGCTTTCTCTACTCGGTCTCAGGCCTAGGCAAAGTGGATTATGGTACTATAAGCTAATAATGCGCATTGTATTGAATAATAAACAAGAAGGACGATGTGAACTATTCAAAAAGTCACGCATTTCTTGGCAAGTTGACAGATGTCTAACATCCGTGTGTTTGAATTAGTTCACAGACTCGCTGGCTATAAGACATTTTCAATTTTGAACAATATTGTAAGGCAACGTCTGCCCTTATCCTTTTGTCTATGAATCCACGAACCTTGCAGCTAGGTTCTAGTTGCATTACAATTACCAAATTCATGAAAGTTGCTGCCAAATTAAGGCTGCCTCTGCGGGCAGCAACCTCAAATACCAGTTTATAAAAATTTCTTTCCGCTATGGACTAAACAGCATCATAAACTGCTATAATTGGTTAATCGTGTATTTTATAAAAACGCGTTTTATTTATTGTTTTACAAAAAAAAGATAAATCGCATTGCAATGAAGATAAGACTATATGTTTTGCTTTTTTTTAATTTGAAGCTAACCTAATGTACCTAAGTTTGCGCACCCATCTATGTAACCAAGTGAAAGTATGACAAATCACGATTTGGCGATATCTTTTAATATGGTGTAATTATTGTTTATTGATTTTTTCAAAAGTTGTTGAAGTGATTTTGTGAGAAGAATAAAATTATTTTACTCTTTTTAAATTTTTGAGATGAAAGTCATTACTATGGTTTGCTGCTTGTGTTTTTATATCGGCTAAACAGCTGTAGTATTTAGAATATATATTTTTCAGACATAAAAAACTCCTATTTTAAAGCTTTGCATGAAACAAGACAGAAAGAGTAGTAACTGCACCAATGATGGTAATTATCATACAAGTCATTTATTGAATTAGATTTTTCTGAGATTGCTTGTCAACAAATAGCATCAAGCACTGGTCTAAGGTTGTCAAGACATGTACTTGATACAGCAGTGCAAGTGAGAGTTGAGACAGGCAAATACAGTAAATATCATTATAGGTGAGCTAATCAGGACAAAGTTCCTAATAAGAGCCAGTATTCTTTTAGTATCATCCCATAGAAAGCAAATTGAACTAATGCTATATATTACGTATCTATAAAACATGTTATTGTATGGTACGCAAGGGTATAGAGTGCATCAAAAATGAATGGTTGGTTAAAGCTATTCTCCCACAAGGAAGAATATCATTATTCTATTGATTCCAGCGGGCTAAGATTGAGGACATCAGAGAAAAGCACTCGAGCGTGTCAACGCTTACATTCACCTTGTTTACACCTACGCGTATTATTCACCCGCCAACCAGTTTGAGATAAGTACTGGTGTACTAATCAGAAACCCTGTCTCTGAGTTTATAGCATGATAAAATTTAAAAGCAAGGGTAAAATGCTGCTGCTGGTCAAAATCAATAGCAGCTAGTGTTTTTGTTGTTATAATTATTACCGGGTGTTTTGTGGCGTTAAGCCATAAGTTTTCAAAAAAACTGCCAATAATTTATGTTATTAGGATTTATTTTGAGTAGTAATATTAATTAACAACTTTACAAGTCAGAACATGAAAGAAAATAATATATTTAGAAAAAATGGTAAAATTACATAGTTTTCCAGTGCAAGTAGCAAAAGATATGAAATGCAAATATTATAAGAATGAAAAGGTTTCCAGCGAAAACATTGCATAAATTTTAACCCAAAGATGTAACAATGACTAAGATGTTTTAGAGCGTTTGCAGTGGGTATCTTACAAGTTAGAGGAAGATCTTCTCACTAGTTAGAAAGCTATTAAATGATGAGCCTGATAAAAATATCATAAAACTGATAAAAAAAATTTCTTGTCAGAAATTTTTTTATTTCTTTTTGGAAAATATTTAACTATTCCTGAATTAAATTGTTTCTGAAATACAGATTGTTAGAATTTTCAACTAAAATGAAAAGGTTATGAAGAATGATGAGCCTGCCATAACTTGAGCATAGAACTCACAGAAGAGGGTTGAGCTAAATGTGAGAAAAATGGAATCAGTAATTTGCTTATTAGGGACCAAGTTTTTGGTCAAAACCAAACGTGAGTGGGGCTCTTCTATAGATGGAAGCTAACATGTTGCTGTTGGACACAATAAAGCCTTGTTCAACCTATTAGCTACGAATTTAACCAATTTTGTTAATTTGTTGCGGTGTGATCTTCACATAAGAAAAAATCGTTATATACCAAACTCGTACAACTTTATCGAAACAATTTTATATTTAATTCTTCCGAAAACACACACAGAATTATTGCCAACCATATCAAAAAAAGAAATGACAATAATAATGGCATGCTTCTGTCATGTTGTGACAATGCTTGGTAGTGTTCTCATGTTCTAGTAAAGAAACACACCGCAAGGACTAGTTTTTTTATAAACTACACTGGGTAGTCCTAACACTTCTCAAGGGCTTCTTCTGGGACTGTCAGATTAACCCGAAGTGATGCATTTTGCAACACGCCCAGTCTGACAGAGCCGGGTAGGTAGCCATTTCGCTTGCCTGATGTACGAAGGACAGAGGTGGATCTTTAATGTGCCCACGTTGTCAGTGTGGTACACACTGACTTGACGACCACACTGACAGACCGCTAAGTTATGGTCTAAATCTGAAAGACCCAGCATTTTAGGGTTGAAAGCTTGCTGAGAGCTTTTTGTCAGATCGGCATTAAGCAGGGCTCAAACCACCAACCTCAGGGTTGATAGTCAAAGACCCTACCACTAGGCCTCCCTGACACCCTAATGATAATAATTACGTAAAAAAGACATGAATTTGCACAAGGGTAACACGCATACTCAACCATGAAAACAGTGTAAAAGATTTTCCCAGATGATAGCAAAAACAAAATATGGTAATTGTATGGTTTGTGCTCTAGCCATAACGCCAAGTGCGCAGCTAGCTAATTCTATGAATAGATGTTTATGCTTATTTCATGTAATGCCCTTCAGTTTGAAAGTCTATAAACAGTTTGAAAAATTAAGGCTGAGTAACATATTGATATGTCAATTTCTTACATTCACCACGCGGACTTCCTGTACAACGAGTAACAAGGATACTGTGTACATGAGATTGCACGACTCAGCCCTATAATGTTTTGCAATAATAAACCTTATTATGGTGCGTCTCATAAGAGATGACTGCTTTTTAGCACTAGTAAACATTTTTGCCAAAATTATCATAATTACAACAAAGGTACTCATGAAATGTACTTGGGTGGTGAAATATGCAGTACACTTACATGTGCTGGTACCTTTGAAAAAATCAGTGTAAATATTGTTCTCTCACCACCAGTTTAGTAGAGAGCTGAATGTCGGAAATTTTTTTCAATTTGTCATCGACAAGTAGATCGGTTTTGACTGAAGCTAGTCGCCATTTGATCAATGTCACTCATGGCCCTAAAGCTCAGGCTAGCCAACGACAGGTAACCTGCAGTTAAAATTCAGACAGCAGACTTTGGAGACAGCAAAATAAGTGAAGTTTTTTGTGTTTTGCAAAAAATTAAATGACTTTTAGGCATACTTATAGGCTAACTAAGTTTAGTGTTTTGCTTTGTTTCCCAAAGAATACAAATCATTTCCATCACTTATTCCATTTACAGCCTCTTTGTAACAATTTTTGTAAAAACACTTTCAATGAAAATGCATTTTTACTGTGTGCAACGCTTGCCAGTGTTTGTTGTTACTAATATAAAAATAAATTGCAGAAATCTTTTCAAATAATCCATTTTGTTGAGCATTTTGGAACTGGCATATGTTTTAAAGCTGCTATTTTGTTGGTTCATTTAGTGTTTTGAATTTCTTTCTAGAACAACTAAACTGAGCGGTCCAACACCTTTTTCAGAATTCTTGCTGATGCCCGTATTGCAGCGAGCTGCACATTGGTGACCTTATTTTTTTTATTTCTTGTTTTGTCAACTCCTCCTCCAAGCTTTCAACCACGCCAAGTGGCCCAATCGCCCTTGGTAGCAGATTGTCTGATTTCCTCCACAGTTTTTCAGTTTTATCACCAACCTGATATTTTTCTACTTTCTCACGCTCGTTGTTTATCACTATTCCACCTCCTGGTTTTGGTACAACTATCAGCCAGGTGTGTGCGAGAAGTTTGTCTTTTACTACAATATCTAGTCTTCTAGCAACAGCCTTGTGGTCTGTCTGTGTTACCGTATTCCACAAGTTCTTTGTCTTTTCATTTTCCATCGCTGTATTCTGTTGATGGTCACGCTATTCCTTGCACAATTGGAAACCATATCGTTGAGAGATATTCCAATGCACAGTCTTGTTACACCATTAGGACCCCTTCTGTGCTATGTACCTGCAAGCTTAAAGCATTCACTATATATATCAACTAGCTGTGCTACCCAGCGTTGCCCGAGTAATAAAGTCTGGACAGAAAATTGATTTGTATTTAACATGTAACAACATCTACTATTCTAACTTTCAAACTACATATCATGAGAGAAGTGCTTTGAGTAGTTTAAATAAATTAAGTGAAAAATGAAAACAACTGTAAGGGTTTTAAAACTTTGTCAAACAACTGTAACTTTCAAGGTGTTATCCTGGCACATTGCCAATGGAAAGTTGCAGTAAGCTGCTAGGCTTCTAATGACGGTACTCCATGACATTGCATCAGCATTGTTGTCCAGCTGCAGTTATTCTAATAATAGCTATAGCCGAAATGCAGACAGACATACGATATACACACGGACATACTTTGAGAAATATATTAACGAAGGAGGAATTAGGGAAGTTAGACTTGAGAAGGAGGGAGATAGACAAAGCACAGTTTTTTGCTCTGTTGGGATCTACGAGGATATTACGGAATGTACTAGAACAAAAGGGAAGGGGACCTGACCGGTATACTATCAGACAAAGAACTGAGAAAAATCAACAAATAATCATGTGTAATTATTACGCTGGAGGAACACCAGTGACAATTACTGATGGAGAGAATACAACAACTACCTAGAAGAAGAAGATGATTACAAGTACCTAAGAATACTAGAAACAGACAAGATCAAACACAGCAACATGAAAACAAAGACACTGAAGGTATATGCAAAAAGGCTCAAAATGGTTCTGAGGTCAAGGTTAAATTCAGGAAACATGTTCAGCGCTATCAATACACGGGCTGTATTCCTGTGCAGATACGAACAGGAATTATTGAATGGTCCAAATATGACTAGAGGCAAACTGACAGGAAAACCAGGAAAATGATCGCCATATACAAAGGGCTACATCCAAGACTGGATGTCGACAAACTCTATCTGAGCAGAAACTAGGTTTAAGCTCACTTACAGTCAACCTTAAATGTTGCGATAAAAACCTCCCATAATAATATTTATCTATAATAATTGTAACAATTATAACAACAATAATAATAACAATTTCTACGCATTGCCTGAAATAATGTCAAGCAATCGGTTATTGTTTTAGGGCCCTGATCGCAATTGAGATAAATGTTGTTTTTACTTCCCACAGTTTTAATATCTCTCGTTACAGGTCCTGATACTTTTTCATTTTCTCATCTTATTTTTTTATTATTCTTATATCTCCTGGGGCAGCAATATCAATGACAGCCCATTCTTTCAGTTTTTCCTTGGCTGGAATGGTACATATCTGGTCATTGTGTTTCAATGAATATGTTAAAATGAACACTAAAACCTTAGAACACTTTCACCTCAGCATTCTTTACAACGTTTGCGTCAGTTTTCATATCATTCTCTTCTGTCTCGGTTGTCTTTAAATGTCTACCATATGCTCTCATATTTACCATTTCATGGTTGTCTTTAAATGTCTACCATATGCTCTCATATTTACCATTGCATGGTTGTCTTTAAATGTATACCATATGCTCTCATATTTACCATTGCATGGTTGTCTTTAAATGTCTACCATATGCTCTCATATTTACCATTGCATGGTTGTCTTTAAATGTATACCATATGCTCTCATATTTACCATTGCATGGTTGTCTTTAAATGTCTACCATATGCTCTCTTATGTACCATTTCATGGTTGTCTTTAAATGTCTACTATATGCTCTCTTATGTACCATTGCATGGCTGTCGTTTTCACTCTGTTTCTATCCTATATGTAATCATCCATGCTCTCCTTTTCATATGTAACCATATCCAGTAAAGTCATCAAACCTCTTCAAACTCCTTCTCTCAAATAGCTCTTTCCACTGAGACTCTCTCCACTCCTCTCTCTACATCAGCTCCTGGTTGTACTGCCCCATAAGCGTACACCATCGTTTTAGCTTGTCGATCCATATTTTCTAGCAACTGTAGATTCCAGTCTGTTACCCCTCCACCTTCTCTGACTAATGACATGTGTATATATATGTATAAATATATATTTATACGCCTATTTAGATAATATTTTCACAAGGTTGCACTAATTAAGCTTTTATTTTAGTACCTTCTCAGCCAGCTTTCGTACTTTTTTAATTTCGCTTTTCATTGCTTTATACTTTATGTTATCCAAGTCCATTGAACCTAGATGTTTGTAGAAAATGTAGCAATTGTTGTTTTACCTCAGTCTTACTACACTGGTAGAATTAACTGTTTGGGCTTTAGTCAAAAACTGAATAATAAAATTCATATTGTTAATTATTTAACTACCTGCAGCCTTAAAAAAAGAACAAAGATATATAACCTAGTTTTAAATATGTGAAAAAAAATTTGTTTTTGTAAAATAAAAATGAATCTCCAATTGTTTAGGTTCTTTTGTCACAGATGCTTTTCTGCCTGAATATACCTAAAAACCACAACGTGCCAACGTTGTGTTATTATAGATTTGCTATCGGTGATCAGTGATAGGCATAAACCGGATCCTTGTAGATAAAGGCTTTGATATATTTAGCCTATGTTACAATCATCAACGAATAAATTAATAGAATTATCTAGTGGCTTTGAATAGGCTAGTAGAATTGTAAATGAACCAGGAAGTGAGAAAGCAATCACGCTGATCATGTTTTGACCCGGAAGTATGTGTCTTGTCTTCACTAGACTGTTGTTTTTAAGTAATTCTGCAAATCACTAGATGCTGGTTAACGTCCTACGCCGCTGTTTTTATAAACATTAGCTAATGCCTCACTCCAGAAAAATCTGTAAGTGAATTAAATGAAAACAGTTCAATGGTGTGCTGTACTTCAAGGATATAGTTACATCCTTACAATTACAGGATGTAGATACATCCAACAATATGCAATAGATTGCTTATCTATGGAAGAAAAGTATGACAAGAAAATCCTAAAACCATTTTGCAAGTTATATGAATCCTGGTAATTTTGTGGCATTAATCTAAGGCTTAACTTGATAAGTGCGCTTATCGTTATATGATAAAAATGTTGTTAAACTTTAATAAAATATCATTTGATCATAACGCATAGCGAAAAAAGTAATTATTTATGCAAAACATTTTCCAAAAATGTTGTCTAGTACAACAATTTTAGTTGCATCTGTTCTTATTGTGTTTCTTATTTTAGGTAACAAAGACATGCAATATTTTATGAAAACATCAAGGTGTGTACCTTTTGTACAAGTATGTACAGTATATATTCTGGTTTCAAGTTGTCTTTGTTTAACAATCGGATTACATTCTGATGATCTTGTCGTTAAATGGACACCTTCTTCGAGCCACCGTTGATAAACACTCTGCTTGGTATTATGCTACTGTACCGTATATGTATAGACTAATATTTACGCTGTGATGTACTTTGTTACCTTTTCTCTTTCTCTATTATCAATTGCCTTTTAATGATAAGCAGTAAACTTGAAACAAGTATATTAAAATTTTTGTTTTTTTATTCAGCTTTCGTTAGTCCACGAGTGTGTATACAAACGCTACCGGTACCATAAAATACATTGAGGTAGATGCTACATATTTTACCCCCGATCTATATGCTTACTTTTATTGGAATTAATTTTTACATTTAGTGTTTTTATATATCATTAAAATATACATTTATTTATAATGCGTATTTGTAAACATTGTAAACAAATAAACCTTTGTTTATAATTTTTAAACTATGGCAGAGATTAGCCTAACACCTGATGTTATATGTGTATAAAAACAATGTCATGGCCAGCAAACATGTGTTAGTGAATAAATACATTAATAAGTGGGCATTACTTGTACACTTGAATAGAAACCATGGAGTACAGATACAGCAGCACTACAAACTATGGGTACACTGGTATAGGAACCATGGAGTATAAATACAGCAGTACTACATGCTATGGGTACACTGGTATAGGAACCATAGAGTACAAATACAGCAGTAATACATGCTATGGGTACACTGGTATAGGAACCATGGAGTATAAATACAGCAGTACGACATGCTATGGGTACACTGGTATAGGAACCATAGAGTACAAATACAGCAGTACGACATGCTATGGGTACACTGGTATAGGAACCATGGAGTATAAATACAGCAGTACTACATGCTACGGGTACACTGGTATAGGAACCATAGAGTACAAATACAGCACTACTACATGCTATGGGTACACTGGTATAGAAACCATGGAGTATAAATACAGCAGTACTACATGCTATGGGTACACTGGTATAGGAACCATGGAGTATAAATACAGCAGTACTACATGCTATGGGTACACTGGTATAGGAACCATAGAGTACAAATACAGCACTACTACATGCTATGGGTACACTGGTATAGAAACCATAGAGTACAAATACAGCAGTACGACATGCTATGGGTACACTGGTATAGGAACCATGGAGTATAAATACAGCAGTACTACATGCTACGGGTACACTGGTATAGAAACTATGGTGTGCAAATACAGCAGTACTACATGCTATGGGTACACTGGTATAGGAACCATGGAGTATAAATACAGCAGTACGACATGCTATGGGTACACTGGTATAGAAACCATAGAGTACAAATACAGCAGTACGACATGCTATGGGTACACTGGTATAAAAACTATGGTGTGCAAATACAGCAGTACTACATGCTATTGGTACACTGGTATAGGAACCATAGAGTACAAATACATCAGTACTATAATTTATTCTCTTGAAATTTTATTTTTTAATAAACTTGAGCTGGTCGGTGATAGTCATATATAATCATATAATATACGAACTGAAAATTATAAAAATATCCTAACTTGAATTAAAAATATCAGATGACATTTTTTAATTCCAGTTAGTCGAATATAGTCTTCAATATTTTACAAGACTAACAAATACACGTATATAGTATACAAACTATAACAAACTTATAGTAGTCAGCAAGAAGCGACGAGTATTATAAACTTATAGTAGTCAGCAAGAAGCCACGAGTATTATAAACTTATAGTAGTCAGCAAGAAGCCACGAGTATTATAAACTTATAGTAGTCAGCAAGAAGCCACGAGTATTATAAACTTATAGTAGTCAGCAAGAAGCCACGAGTATTATAAACTTATAGTAGTCAGCAAGAAGCCACGAGTATTATAAACTTATAGTAGTCAGCAAGAAGCCACGAGTATTATAAACTTATAGTAGTCAGCAAGAAGCCACGAGTATTATAAACTTATAGTAGTCAGCAAGAAGCCACGAGTATTATAAACTTATAGTAGTCAGCAAGAGGCCACGAGTATTATAAACTTATAGTAGTCAGCAAAAAGCCACGAGTATTATAAACTTATAGTAGTCAGCAAGAAACCACGAGTATTATAAACTTATAGTAGTCAGCAAGAAGCCACGAGTATTATAAACTTATAGTAGTCAGCAAGAAGCCACGAGTATTATAAACTTATAGTAGTCAGCAAGAAGCCACGAGTATTATAAACTTATAGTAGTCAGCAAGAAGCCACGAGTATTATAAACTTATAGTAGTCAGCAAGAAGCCACGAGTATTATAAACTTATAGTAGTCAGCAAGAAGCCACGAGTATTATAAACTTATAGTAGTCAGCAAGAAGCCACGAGTATTATAAACTTATAGTAGTCAGCAAGAAGCCACGAGTATTATAAACTTATAGTAGTCAGCAAGAAGCCACGAGTATTATAAACTTATAGTAGTCAGCAAGAAGCCACGAGTATTATAAACTTATAGTAGTCAGCAAGAAGCCACGAGTATTATAAACTTATAGTAGTCAGCAAGAAGCCACGAGTATTATAGACTTATAGTAGTCAGCAAGAAGCCACGAGTATTATAAACTTATAGTAGTCAGCAAGAAGCCAAGAGTATTATAAAATGAGCCAGTGTTAGATTCATTTATATTTACACTATCCTGTCTCACTTGGAGAGAAACTGAAAGTAATTTATTAATTTGGAAAGGAAAGTTTATATATTTTGTGGTAAGTTGTACCATTAGATATTCTGTGTGACACTGTTATTCATCTTTATTTCCGGGATCCTTGTCAAACAACAGTATTTCATATCTAAATATACCTATGTTCTACCAATAAACACATTTCTTTATTTTCCAGCAAGTTTGGTTACTAATAACTACGATGGAATATGTTTCCATCTGTCTAAAAAGCAAGCGAACGGCAACAATTTTAACTTTTTAAAAACACGCAAACCTGACAATGTATTGAGTAATGCTGTGAAAATGTGTTCAACATCACAGTTTGAATTTATCAAATAGCAAGAAATGTTTTGTTTCTTTTAAGCAGTGGTATCCAGCATCGCTGTACGTATTGCACCAACCAGTTTTGTATGCTCTTTCATGGTAACCTTCTTTATTGACAAGTAAAACATGGTTTTTATATTTAATACAAGTATATATATTACTGGTGTGCGAAATGAGCTGTGTGTTAACATCACTGTGTTCAGAGAACAAAGCCAACGCAATGCATAAACTTACGACCAATTATATATCATTTCATAAATACATGACCTTGCAAATCAGTGTGACTTCTGCCGATGTCTTTGAGAAACCTCTAAGGAACCCCTGAGATTAACTCACCAAACCTCAACGGTTAGATTGAACCCATGTTAAAAACTACTGCTTTAGACCATGCTATGCTACACGCTGACACATGCTGACCTTGTGTTTAGTAGGACAGGTTTGAACAAGTTCTGTATAAAGCTGTAATATGACAGCACGTAGTCAATCAAACGATTGCATTGAAGGCGAGTGATTCATCAATTTGACAGGTTGATACCGCAGCCTTGTATTTGCTCAAATCTAAGAGTGAATCTCATATACAATGAGCACAGCTTCACGCTGGCTGCACAATTGGAACTAACTATTTTGATTATGTTCTGAATACAATAGAAAGAAGTTGTAGGAATGGCGTAACATATATTTGATTCATATCAGAAGTTATCGTATTAATTAATTATATAAACATTTTAATGATATGATTGATGTAAAAACATATACTCATGTTGTTTGAGAATAATATCACAGTTATATACAATTATATTAAAACTTAATTGCTTTTGTAAGTTTAGTAAGAACTGTTCTTCACCATTGTATTCAGAGTTTTCGAGTGATAACATCATAAAGTATGAAAATAAATTAGTTTAAAAATGGCACAAATATGAGTTTCTAGTGAGAAAATAATAATGATTAAATGTGTCTTTCCGCCGGCAGAAGACGTCTGTATCTTTCCATATCTTTGACATCTATTTATCTATATCTTTGTTACAATATAGGTATTGGAATAGCTGGTAACCATTCTTGTTCAGGCGTTTCTGTTTCATATATAGAGTTGTGTTTTCTAAAGTCCTGTAGAAATAAGTTTCACCATTATGTTATACATCTAGTGACTCCTGGTGACCAGGATAGCTAATATACTAGCGCTAGCGTGAAACTTGTTAGAGATATCACTCTAGAATGTTTATGATACCTTTTTTTATGTAATAGAACTATTAGTGTTTGTAAGTTTTTTAACAGCATTGATATGCTCTTACCTTTTCGACTGATAGACAAGTTAAACGCTGATGTGATACAGCCTTTGCTTCCGCACTCATTTCATCAAATACTTCTGAAGTGTTGCAGATAGTTTCCTCAGAGAGAGAAGAGATTTGATAAAATTCTGGATTAGCGTATAAGCGACCCATTGTTCTATAACGAAGAGTTTGAATAAGGCTGACTGCGGCTTAGAGATAACCCAAAGATTTGAATAGTCAAGCATAATTTCACCTCTTTTATAGCAAGGAGCCAGCTGATTATTGACGTTTGTTTACAATAGCTGTCCAATCGTTGACAGAGTAAACCGACACTAGGTGATGTAATCATTTCCTCTTATTGGCTCGGTCCTGACTAACTATAATTCGTTTTAGTAAATAATGCACCAGAGAGTAACAGGTTGTACTCCCTTAGTTCAAGTAAAATATTCATTCCGTATTGCAACAATGCAAATGGAGAGACTGATAGAATGACATTGATTAATTCATTGATTGAATCAGCTGCAGTTGTGTAGGTAGAGTATTTATACTTGAACTAAGAGATGTACAAATATGGTGAGACTTCATGGTTTATTTTAATTACTTACTGAAATGTTAGTCACCTTAAGTGCTGTGGGCCATTGATGGCATTTGCCCTCAATCTTTGCTATTGAGGGCCAATGATATCAATAGAATTTGTTTGATTTTATAAGAATATGCTATTATTATTAGGCCTATATATTATTATTATTACATTATTATTGCTTGTATAAGTCCTACAATCAAATGAAAGTAATAGTCGTACAATTTTAGAAATTAAAATAAATTTTATGGCTGAAAATTCATGCTTTTCTTTATGAAAAAACAATAAAGTATTGGATTTTTCACAACAATGTATTTTATTAGCGGTCTACCAAAATTTAACGGAAAAGAGCATCTTTAAATGACAGACGGCTGGCATTTATTTGTTGATTTACAGTTACGGGTGAAATAGGTTTAAATGATTACAGTAAATAATATACAGATTTTTACATCCACTTGATTAACCGTAGATCAAAAATTTTTGAGTTTTTATAAATAAACGTATTTTTTGTTTAGTAAAGCCAAACTAATATAGTATGAGAACAGGTGTTAGAACTTTAAAGCTAACCAGGCTTGAGGTACCATTACCAGATGTCACCATTGCGTAGGTACAAGTATTTCCAAGAAACAGCTAAATCTTCAAGAAAAGAACAGCTGTAAGTGGTTCATATAAGTTGTATATTTGGCCAAGGTCAGCAGCTAGTTGAAACACGTACGTACTACGTCAACCCTAATAGCAAATATTAGGTTTTAAAACTTCACTGCAAATGTTCATTTTATCAGCAGGAGAGCATGACTGGAAAGCAAATATATAGAGACAACGATAGAATTATTTCACCAAAAAGAGTCAATATACTTCTACCACAAAAATGTTTTCTATAGACCGAGCTGAATCGTTACGCTTAGCTCACAAAAGAAACCTGATTATGCACAAGTCGTCATCACCATTGTTCGACTGTACTCACACCTACGCTTGATTGCTTTGAGTATCATGCGAAGTGCCGAGTCATGCCCAGACGTGACTCATATTCCTGCGCGCTGAATTACGCATTCTACTCACACGCATTGGTTTATTTTGCAAGATAAGGGTGAGTTGATAACAAATTCTATGAAAATTCCTTTGTGAGAGTAGAAGATAAATTGGGGACATTTGTAACTGTGTGCTTTAGAAGCTCCAAACATACTTAACTGTTTTAATGAAACGATAATATGCCCTGGTCTGTACATTATTGTGCATTGATCTGTACAATGCGAGTGGTGAAGTAATACCACCCTACAGAGGAAACTGTAGAAAGCTGTATATCTGTTATACATGTGTATGAAGTAGCGCGGATGTTGAAATATGGCCCAGCACTTCAGTGCTTGTTAGAGTTTTTTGAGTTGTTTGTGTTGCACTGACTAATTTTGCTACTAGTTCACTAACTTTTCCTAAATCTAAAGCTTACTAGAAACAATAGGCTACTATTACGGTACATTTTTGAGTCCAATAAATAAAAAAACCAAGAGAAATAAAAATGACCTGTAATGAATAGCTTCCCTCTCCAATATACTACCAGTGTAGGAATCATTAAAATAATGTGAAGAGATCAGGGGAAACTATAGCTTGATGTAGCCAACAGAGTCTATGTCTTGGGTTGGGTGATCTTGTTGTACCGATAAAAAACAGAACCGCATAAGCACCTCTATTAACATTTTATAGTTGTTTATTTTTGTGTTACACAGAAATGCATCTAAGGTAAATAGGTAACCTTGATACGTGCTTACACAATTTTGCAAAAGCGAGTCGATGTGATTTAAACCATAACTGTCACGTACAACTTTTATCGTATTTACTAGGTAACCCAGACATGCTGATTTCAATTTTGTACTCAAAATAAAGATTAGTCCACTAACTTTCAGAGTAATGAAGGCTTTTTTACCGCGTTTTAATATCGGTCTCAAAAACAACACAATCGGCACAACAAGCTCCGCCCATAAATACGTGACGTAACTTAGCTTTTTAGGCACAGAAGTTACGTAGGGATGTTTAGACCGATTTAGAATAATAGAGATGGGTGTTTTAAAATCCATTAATATCTAAATTCAGCCTTAAAAATAATCTTTGTCTTTTCTGAAAGGTAGATTAGCTATTTAACATTGCATATTTAAAAAGCCCGATAACAACGCTACCTTGTGATAAAATCACGCTTTTTGAGCTCACTTTTCTCGGCGTCCAGCCTATTTAAACATCATGTAACAAGTAACGAGCAATTTTAAATAGTTTATATACCTTTCATAAAAGACTGCGATGATTTACAGGCTGGATTAAGATAATAATGGGTTTTAAGACACCCATCTCTATTCTTCTAAATCGGACTAAAAATTCCTAACTTCCGTTCCTGAAAAAGCTAGGTTTCGTCACATATTTATGGGTGGAGCTTGTAATGCCGATTGTGTTGTTTTCGAAACGGATATTGAAACGCTTTAAAAAAGCTTAAATGACTTTGAAGGTTAGTGGACCAATCTTTATTTTGAGTACAAAATCGGAATCAGCGTGGCTGGTTTACCTAGAAACTACGATAAAAGCTGTACATGACAGTTGTGGTTTAAATATTGTACTAGTAACCTTATAGCATTGTATAACCTTATATATTGACCTTTTAGTACATGGTCAGTGCTAAAAAAATTGACATTTCATCTGTATGAAAAATTTACTCTAACAAAAATAGTTCAACTTAATATGTGGTCATGAGGCACAAAGAATGACTAGCGTGTGGATTAGTGATACAATGTCGCTTAGGATATTTGGCATACCAAATTTATTTGTCGCAAGCTTGAAACAGTTGTATTTATCTAGCAGGTTAAATACCTGTCAGTAGTAAAACCTTCTAAAATATAATAATAAAAAAGCTATAAATGGAACTGAAAGTGTAAGGTCTTCCTTTTACTTATGCTCCCTTCAAAAAATTTTTTAAGAGTATTTTGAAGAATCGAGAAGAGGTGGTCTACCAATTTCAGAGGATGAATATTTGTAAAGTTAACCTAAAGGTAAACTCTACAAATAGCAAAAAATAGTTAAATATATTTTATAGTATAACCATATCTTTTTTGCTGCCGTAGAAAATGAGGTGATCTACCTGACTGTTTATATTTTTGGCCGTTTTGGGTTAACTCAGCTGTTGGCAAAATAAGAACAACCAGAAATTAAAGGCAGATTTTAACCCGTAAAATAGCAACTTCTAAAGACTTTAGGTGAACTGATGCAGAAATAATAACACAACAGATTTTAAAATTATTAGATTTTTTTTCATGGCTCTAAAAACCAACAGCTCGACTATTTTTCTAAATTGTCTCAGCGTTTTGAAACCTAGCAATAAATTAAAAACTGTTGGCTTGTATAATAAAAAACTCAAGAAACAAGCATTACTAATTTAATAAACAAGTAAAAGATTAAATCTACTGAGTTGATAAATGTTGTGACTTAACTGTCTAGACCAGTGATTTTTAACCTTGTTGGACACACTGAACCCCCCCCCCAATTTTACATGTGTTTTCACCAAACCCTTTTTATTTAAAAATAAAATATAATTTTTTTCACTTTAAAGATATATGTATGTTTTACTGATATAATAAATGAACTGTGCATTAGCATCGATGTGTTCAAAGAACAAAACCGCTACAATGTATGAACTCACAACAAATTACATAACTATTATAAAGACATGAATGATCTTTCAAAACAGCTTAACTTCTGCTGTTTCCTTTCAGAGTCGCCCCTTGAATCTCTGAGACTGACTCACTGCACCCCCTATTCCCCCAGGACTTGATTGAACCCAGGTTAAGAACCATTTATATAGACTAATCATTTGCTAAAGTAGGTGCTCATAGAAAATTTGTTTAAAGGTTGACTTGCAACAAAATTCACATTATGGTTTTTTGGTATCAAAAGATTCACCATGTCTTACTCTGTTGTGTTGTAAGTGCCAAATATGTGGAAATGTGATTACAAGCTCTTAAAAGCTCAAAAACGAAAAGCGGCCGTAGATTAGAATCTCTTTATTTCGATGACGTAACCACGAAATTTGGTTATCGTCTTGTCACGTATGTTCTCACGTGTATTGAATGGCCAATAAAAAGCTCAATATAAAACTTATTGTAGCACTAGTTTATGACAAACACTTCAGGTTTTACCGAAGACCACGTATCAAATATAGATGCTCGCTACTTTACAGTTTTGTTTCGGCATTATTCAATCAAAAGTTTTTGTGGTATTAATCCTCATGCTGTCCTGATTTCAAATATCTGAAGCAAACACCCGTAAAACTATGTTGTTGCATGATTATGCAGGTTAATTTCTGATCATTTCAGTTTTCTAATGCTTGAGGATAACAATCTGTACAGATATGATTAAACCACATACATTTTTATTTGCTACTTTGAGTCATATATACATGTATACGACTCAAAATGAGCAAATTTATCTTGCACTGTATGTGCCTGCTTTGTATGGTTTAGACAATTCATCGTAGAATTAGTCCTCCTTGAAGATTTTTCCAGCATAATGAATGCAAGCATTTTCCAGCAAAATGATAAGCAATTACCATTTGTCATTGTTTTAATGCCAGTTAATACATTCCTGGTAGTCAGCAGTCTAGTGCTGCTCACTGACAGGTTCTGCCAAAAAAAGACTTCACCTGTTGGATAGTACTTTAAAAAGAAGGCCTTCCGGTGGTATTGGCAGGCCTTACAGGTGCCTGACAGGTTATTAAGCCTACGCAAGCAGTGAGTTAGAGTTTCCTCCAATCCAAACATTTCCTAGCAAACCAAATCATTTGCTATATACAAACAAGAAAAGCTATTCTTGTGCATTAAATCACAATTTAGGCTTGCCTCAGATTTGGCATTCGAGAGGTAATACTGAGTAGTTGACGGCCAAAGTAACTCAGTACATTTTATCTCTTCGCTTGACTGGCCGTGACTGCTTATAACAGCAGCCTAAAGGCTGGCCCACAATGTATCATCACATGTCCGGGAGGGGGGGGGGAAGGGTTCTCCTCTTGGCGATTATTCGTTAACTATGTGCGCCGTAAAGGCCGGTTCCCACTATATCACCATTTGTCAGCGTTTCCATTTCGGTGTTCACCATTGATTATGTAAACCGAGAATTGATGGCATAGATGAAGCATTGTGGACACGTCGGGAAATTTGCAGCTGTCAACCTTTCTCGATATTTCGCCGATCATCGACGACCGCCTTTCAAATGGGAACCATTTCAGCGATCGTAATCCGCGGTCGTGGATAGAGTGATTTATTCATATCCGTTTATGATAGTCGCTGTGGGACTAGTTTTCGATTCAAGTCCGCGAAAACAAAAAGGTTTTTTTGCGAAAATTAAAAAAAATAAATGAAAACACTACGTCAGGGAGTATTTTCTAATGCAAATGCGAATGGGTATGTGATAGTGTGAACATAGTTATCATCGGCGATAACCAAAGTATTGCAGCAACAACGCCGAAATACGGCGATATAGTGTGAACCAGCCTTTAACTGATGACATCGCCGAGGCAACGGGATTATGTCGGAAAACAAATGCAGCTGTCAAACTTTCTTGATATTTCGCCAAGCATCGACAATGGTCTTGATTGTATCTGCGGGACTAGTATTTCATCGTTTCAACATGTGCGATAAAAAAGCTGCGTCACAAACTATTCGCTAATGAAAATTTGGATGGGTTTGTGGCAGTGTTAACAATTTTATCCCATTTTATTCAGTGTGTACCAGCCTCTTTATAATCTAACTCAGTGGGTCCGACTACAGTATTACTAAAAAAAGACGACCCGTACCATCATGGATTTTGGACACAGCTATATGAGTGTTGGAAAAAAACATGCACATACTGATGCTCGATAACACAAATATTAATCAAATATTAAAAGGATTTAGTTGGAAAAAAGCGTGTACATTGTTTTGACAGAAGGATGCACAAACTGGGTCATTATTACCAAAGAAGCATTGCAACTGGTGTGAGACACAGTAACTAAGGAATCATCAAAAATTCGAAAAAAGCAATTTTTTGCTGCTGCTGCGATGCTGTCGTGTTAGACATAGGACCATTTTTGAATTGGTACTAATCCAAGCATATAAATCACTTCCTATCTACATTCATGTTAGGAATGCAAAGCTTTCTTATCTGTATAAACTGTATTTGCATCTCAATATGTGCAAAAACCTTGCGTACTAAGTATTTGAAAGGCCTTGAGAGTCAATGAAACTGCTATTAACTTGCCACTCAAAAGATTGTTGAAAAAAGGAAAGATTTTCTTTTGGGGGGAACAGACTTATTTATGCATTGTAATATTTGCATATGTAATTGCTATGTAATGTAATTTTAATGTATTGTAATGTAATTATTATATAATGTAATGCAGGAAATGTTTATAACAGCGTATACATTTACACCTGTGCAATATTAAGCAATTATTCTTCTTTCTGAGTTCCAAGCGGACTTTGAACAGGATTACCTCTCGGTAGCCAGTAAACAAAAAGTTATGCGTGGAGGTGGTGGTGACTATATCTATAGCACCTGTCAAGCACATGCCTAGACTGGTCTGTACAGCTGTTTTATTGGCTGAAGCTTTTGATTCATGCACGCACTTGCAGTTACAATTAGCAAAAGCCATGAATTTCCAAGATTTAATTGATTCTCCTATTTTTTGATTGTCTGACATATGGGCGCTTGATGGCGAGCAGTCAATCGCTGAGTAAAGGGTTAGGAATGAGATGAATATATCATGACAATGCGGTTTTGATATCAGAATGAATGAATCCTTCTGTTACAATTTCATATTGCGTCTTTAACAGGCTGCGGTAAGACAACAAAACCTTGAAAAAAAGCAGCAACTGAGAAGGCAGCAATTGAGAAGGCAGCCTCATGAACTAGTTTTTATAGCTGTGTTAGTGTTATGCATTGCTTGCCTTTGGTAATTTTTTCACGGTTTCTGTCCTCATTTTTTTACAAGGCAGTTACATACAAGCTTTCAACTCATTTCTTCTTCTGTGATTGGAACAAATTGCCAACATCTAATAATTATTTTGAAAACGTGGCTAGCTGTTTTAACAATTTTTCGTCTAATAGCAATTCTTTTAGCAGAGAAACGTATTTTCAACACCCAATGTCGAACCATTTATTCGATTTTATATCTATATAAAAGATTAATGTAAATATATATATATTTACATGAGTATAGTTATAAAAGATATGTATAAATATATGTATATATATTATATAATTATACACTAACAACCATATTATAATAATTACTTATGAACAACCGACTAACACTGAGATTTATATATATTATGTATATATAATATATTATGTATATATAATATAATATATATAGATATTATATATAAATCTCAGTGTTTGTCTGTTGTTCGTGAGTCCAGTCATAGCGATAAAGATATTAGAATAAAAAATCTGCTTCGCATTGGAATAGAACTCAGTACCCCCAGATCTGCAGACTAGCATACCAACAATTACATTACACTTCCAACAAGCAACTTGAAAGCATAATTGCCTACATCATACTTATTATACCTACCAATCTTTAATACCAATTGGTTAAAATAGCACATTTTACGCTTCATTTAAAAACTTGAAGATCATGATTGTGTGAGAGATCATTACCGCAATCTTCTTTCCTAATGCTGGCTTCAGAGAGACAGACATGGCTTTTACTACAGTAAAAATTCAAACTAGCTTAGGCTACTCAATTTCATAATGTAAAGAAACTTAGCCAATTGAAAATACATTTTTTATGCGAAAACTTTTTTTATTACCCGAGCAACACCGAACATTCAGTAGTACATATATACATATGTATAATACGTACATTATATCATTATATATTATTATTGTATTATTTGTGAGCAACCAATAACTTGTTATAACACCACCTTTCACTAATTCAAAAAGTTATACTTCATTTTATGTTCAAAGTTTGTTTCAGTGGATTATTTTGAATTTGGTTATACATTTCCCGCAATTAAATAAGAGATGTCTGAACTAGTGCTGGGCACGGGTTATAAAACCCGTTGAACTCGCGAGTTTATATTCTTTCAAGTCTCGGGTAATAAAAATTTTGAGCATTTAGATTTTGTGGGTTCGGGTTTTGACTTGCGAGTTCGGATTTTGGTACACGAATCCGTCAAGCACAGCGGACAAAAACCCGGATTTATTGCGCCCTGCACTGTTTAACAACCCGCTTGGTAACGCTGCGAGCACAAATATCGGTCGATAGAAAATAGTAAAAAATAATAAATAAATTGTATAAAATTATAATTGCATTGTAAATCTTAAGATATGTCTGTTTGGAAATTTTAGACGTAAAGACCGTATCAACAAACTCGAAATCCGAAAAACCTGTTGGCCAAGAAGCACTCGTGCCAAGCACTACCAGCTACCTGATACTCGAAAAATTCGAACGGAAGTCTAAACTCGTTGGCCGAGACGTACTTATGCCCAGCATTAGTCTGAACCTGTTTAGTTAAATCCCAGGTAAAAATGAGTGTAGATTGTTTAACCTTGTTGAAAATTTAGTTGCATTCAGAAGACCATCTTCATGCTGGGTACTGCTAGTATCTTCATCTTCCAGCCACGTACTGCTAGGAGACAATTTATGACAAAAAATAGGTCTTATTGAAAAGATTTATCTTTATTTATCTTTAAGTAAATTCCAGCTGTAAGTAAATTCCAGCTGTAAGTAAATTCCAGCTGTAAGTAAATTCCAGCTGTAAGCAAATTCCAGCTGTAAGTAAATTCCAGCTGTAAGTAAATTCCAGCTGTAAGTAAATTCCAGCTGTAAGTAAATTCCAGCTGTAAGTAAATTCCAGCTGTAAGTAAATTCCAGCTGTAAGTAAATTCCAGCTGTAATTAAATTCCAGCTGTAAGTAAATTCCAGCTGTAAGTAAATTCCAGCTGTAAGTAAATTCCAGCTGTAAGTAAATTCCAGCTGTAAGTGAATTCCAGCTGTAAGTAAATTCCAGCTGTAAGTAAATTCCAGCTGTAATTAAATTCCAGCTGTAAGTAAATTCCAGCTGTAAGTAAATTCCAGCTGTAAGTAAATTCCAGCTGTAAGTAAATTCCAGCTGTAAGTAAATTCCAGCTGTAAGGAAATTCCAGCTGTAAGTAAATTCCAGCTGTAAGTAAAAAAAACTTTAGTCAAAATGTCTGAACATTTCACCAGGTTGCGTACAACTGTTGGGAGTTAAACTGTTCAGGCATTTCCTGTTTGTGGCCACCCGCTGCGGACACTACTCATTTCTTGAGCATAGTAGTACAGTTATTACTGGTGACATTCCTTTTAGGCTTTGCTTGTGGGTGCTTTAGTTGCTTGTAAGATTTTCTGCAAATACTTGTATTACACAAGAACTCTATAGTAATGATTATTTATTTTGCGATTTGGTTATATAGATTTGGTTTACGTTTGTATCATTTTTTTATCATACCTAAATAGAATAGGTAATAAAATTCAAACTATTTTTCAATTTTGCTGTCAGCTGACTAATATACACTGTTGATCAGCCAAAAAGACCAATTTAAGCTCAGCAGGCCTTCCTGTCATCACCAATAACCTTCCTAGCAATAGCTTTTTCTAAATAGGTCGGACACTCTCGACCACTCCACCACAACAGAGAAATTTCTTCCACAAACACTTCTTTAACAGATCTTTATCTATGTCTCTTGCCTTCTGAGCTCTACATTTTTTCTCATACCTGTAATTAGCGGGTAACTTCAACTGCCAACTTTTGTAGGGGTACAGCTGACAGTCAAACAAAATAAGTAGCCATTGGTCAACTTCATTTTCCGTGCGATCTTTGTTTGAGCTGATAACTTTACTATTCAAGATAAATTATATGTCTTTGTTGCGGTTAAACGAATGCGTGATTTGTTGAAATTGTTACAAGTTTCTTTAGTTGTTGGAGTTCACTATGAAATATTTTCTAAAATGAACAGTTGAAAAAAATAGCTTTTAAATTTCTGAAATTACGTATTGAAGCCACAATGGTTAATGAACCGGCAAAATCTGTTGTTAACATCTATGGCAACTGCCGAAATGGTTTTGCAGTATCTTAGAGGTTCAATTGGGTACATGTTCAGCTCTAGTTTGGCATATTTTAAATTGATTTATGGATCATTATAAATAATTACTATATCAGAGTGACAGAATGCAAAACCACTGCCAACAAAATGAGCATTACAGTTTAAGATGCTCTGAGATCAAACACTATCAAAAACAACGTAATTCGTGGAAAATCTGCATTACATATTAATGGCAAATTATTGCTGGCAAAGATTCTTGGAATCAAAACTTCGTTGGGTTAAACAGAAATTTATTTTGCATCAAAAGATGCCCTGATAACTCAATAGCTGTTGACCGAAACCCAAACTTTTATCAAACTGATCCGGATATCCTGAACTGTGCACTTTGGTTGGGAGCAGAAGTCTACGTACAAAACGACCAGCCCAAATCTCTAGGTAGTTGCTGATGTAACAATGGGATGGTTTGGTTAAAGACAATGCAAACTCAAATGAACTTTGATTTGATTAAATTTACATGCAATATTTTTTCTTATTACATGACAGGCAGTGATCCTTCTACAAAATGTGACTAGTCACCATCACATTGTATATAAAGGGACTTCAAAAGCTTTCCATATATACGTAATGTTTGGAATCTTTATAAGTAATTTTATACGTAATTCAAGTTTGAAACTTATTTGGGCGCTGAAAGAAACTCCTTAATTAATAATATTTAATATTATTTATTCTTCAACTAAACAAAAATATATTACAGTAAAAGATCGTAACTTCCTAGCCAATATTTGGTACGATAAAATGCTTACCTATATACAATAAAATTCAATTCATACATACAACAGGTAAATTGGGTCATATATCAAACAGATGCAAAATGTATAAAAATACAATACTACAAAAATATAAAAGATCTAGCAATAACTTCAAAAACGCATGAATAAGTAAATTTTAAACGTCAGTAGTTTTGGAAGGTTGCCAGCGAGAAGATTGACTATCTTGACGGCGATTTAAGATCTCTGACCTTCGCCTTAGCAGCATTTCTGTCTTGGTCATGTTGGCATCATACGTTGGTTTAAGATTATAGTGACTAAGCTGATATTGATGAGGTGATTTGTCCCCTGCGAGAGTCTGACTAACGTCTGACAGAGTAATGCATGGCTTGATGTCTAACTGCACAGTAATTTTGTTATCTTGACCGTAGAAGTGAGCCTGCGGTGTATAACCTGATGTGAAAACATCATCGTCAGAAAGTTCAGCGCCTGAAGAGGTGTAAGAGCCGAGTCTATCACCGGTAACAGATTGTCGATGACTGGTGTCGGTTGCGCTCCGCTGTTGCGCCTTATACATGAATGGGCTGACTACAGCGGAATTCTTATCCGGTAGTTTCTGTTCCAAGTCGGAGACAACACTATGTGAAGAGCTGGTGGAAACGCTGGCTACAGCACTAGTTGTAATACAGGGTGCAGAGCCAGCCGAAACACCGGCTGATAGGCGGGGTGCAGAATTGATTACAGCAATAGGTGTTGAGCTGACTCGATCACTGGCTGATGAACTGTCGGCGGAGCTATGAGAGTGACGTTCTGAATCAGTGGAGTCACCTTGAGATTCAGTTTTACAAGAGTCTGGTAACAACGCAGCACTTTTCTTGTGACAGTGATTACCTTCGCCTCGAGGTTCTCTAAAAGAAATAGATGAGACATAGGCGGAATTTCCTGTCAGACTATTTCCACCGGATGAATTTGTAGTTCCATTTTCTGCTCTTTTTGATGAGCTCATTTGCGAGGGCTTCACTTTGGCTAGGCCAGTAATTCTGCTGGAAGTTTGTTGCTTGGAGCCCGGCGGTAAATAAGGAAGTTGGTGTGGTTTTGCAAAGTTCCGAGTAGATGCGCGTTTCTTTTGACAACCAGACGACATAGCCCCGTCACCTGAAATCAACAAAATAATGTCATCAAAATAAATGCAGCAACCCCGCGACTAGGATCGTGGAAATATTAGTAGCAACCAGAAATTGGCATACGGATATAAATAAATACAACACCCAATAAATTCAAGGGTATATCAACCAGCCCATAACAGGAGAACAACAAGTGAATTATGCATTCCAGACAAAAATTATATGATTGCATAAAAGTTAGGAGAAGACACAAATTTTTGTGGCCAGTAAATGAAGTTTGACACTGAGCACTGCATATAGAGTATTCCATGGACTGTAGATCTCAATGAAATTAAAGTACTATTGGCTATAAAAGCTAATCTAGAGGTCAATTGTGATTTTGTAATTGTACAACAGGAACTGTGAAAAAATGACTTATAGCAGATGTCTGACTCATCTCTTGACAAAAAATGAATGAAAAACTATAAAAATCTGCTCTCTATGTGAACTAGAATAATGTCAAACAACTATTTTAGTTTTTTGAGTAAAATAATTAAGCCTTACCATATATTGCAAAGAAACAATAAAGACGGGCTAATGCAGTTTTTGCAAGATTATAAATCACTACAGGAGTGAACACTCCTCCAAGTGTACTAGCTAGTAAATGTATCCCGTGTATATTAGCGTGCACGATTACAGGACAACAAGAATATTGTACAACTCTATGGACAGCCATGTTACCAGAAGTGAGACGGCGTTTAGTCTGTACCATCAGAGTTGATCTCAAAACTAAAGAAATAACCATGCTGATAGAGTATAGAAGAGCAACCTGCCCGTATACAAAGAGTACGATGGAGTGAGAAGAATCTGTTGGTGCAAAGTTAAAGATTGAACTTACACAAAAAGTATCGCTATTTTTTACACATCGCGATTATTTTTGATGTTTGAAGTGATCTGACAGCCAGAATGTTTTAAGATTAAAAACGATAAGGTTTGACTCCGGTTAAAATGCTCGAATCAAGCAAGTGTGATTATAACATATAAAGTTGCCAAGAGGCTGACAGAATAGAGACGCGCAACTCATCAACTTGAACGCAATAGCTGATAACAACTGCAGCAATGATAGCAACTGGTGACTACATTTCGCACATATTTTACTTTTGAGCGTTTTAACAACTATCAAGTTTTGTTGATTTTAATCTTGAAACATCCTGGCAATCAGATCACTTTAACATCGATACTTTCTGATAAAATCTACCAAAATTTTGTACAAGTTTATCTTTCAGGTGAGTATGTGTTAACAATTGAAGACAAAATTTGTCTGACGTAATCTTATAAGTCGTAAAGAAATTTGCTGTACCACACCTTTGTTTACAACTTCAAAGTGAAGTTTCTATATTTTTACACGAGCAAAAACCTAATATAAGCATGAACATCTAACAAAAATAAAGAAAGGAAAGTATATCTACAGCCTCTTAGTGCTTTAAAACAAATCAGATGCAAGATTGAAAAGAAATAATAAAAATTTTAGCATATTTTGATCACCACCTCTACACTTCAATAGAATTATGAACAACTCTATTGACATAATAGATGAAACAAATATAAACTTTTATGCTACAGTACCGAATTAAATTCTGCTCTAATGGCTTTAAAAACTATTACTACATTTGACCGAAAATAAAAATTCATGCTGCTGTTTTTCAACATAATTATAAACTTGATAAAATCCTAACTTCTCATAATGGAAGTAAAAATGCGCAGTAGCAATCTGATTGAATATCATAATTCCCTTTCGCAAATTAATTATAACAGTGACTGTGACACAAAATGACTTCTAACCATTCAGTTATTTAAAGTGCAATTAAAACACATTATAAACCATTTATCAGTTTCTTAAATACAACCACAACCTAACCGCACCGGCTATGATCTAATTCAATGTTTAACCAGCTAGCCGTACCATAAATTTAAATAGCTTTACTCCAATGCTAACTTATCTTCTCTTTTCACTATCTGGTAAAATTGCAATAAAATTGATTAAAAAAATCCAAAACAATTTTTCCTAAACAAAGATTTAGCATTTTCTTGAGTATGAAACTTTTTAGCCAAAGGGATCAAAGTCCAATCTATAAACCTGACTTTATACAGGAGAGGAGTGAAACTTCAAGCAAAGGATTTTAAGTTTCAGAATGCGTCGTCAATTTTAAATGAATGTGATGGCTTAGAGTTGCTAGATGAGCAAATAAAGATATAACTTGGCTGTGCAATTGGAGTTCTTAACTTCATTCATTTGATTGCGCTTACCTAGGATTGATTCGGCCACATGTGGGAAAAGGGAGAACGATTCAAAATAGTGCAAAAATTGGATCTGGGATGGAAAGGTAAACAGGCTATAGTAATGATAACAATAGATCACTCAATTCCATCTGGCAAAAACTATATCTGCTATAAATCATGCAGAATTAAATTTTTTAAATCTGAAAAAGTTGTATAAAGTGACCTTGACTTGTCAAAGTTTCTAAAAAGTTGATTAGACACGTACAGAGAGACAATGTGATAAATACTTGCTTCCTGGCACACCGATTTTTCGATCTATAGCCTTGTAATATTGCCAAATGAATTCTGGCCAACTCATTTATAATTCATGTCGTACCAACTTCTGTATTTGCGTTATTGAATTGCGTTATTGGATTGCGTTATTGAAAGCGCTAAACGAATTCTGGCGATCTCATTTGTAATTCATGCAGCACCAATTTCTGTAATTGCGTTATTTTAGTATTTAGTAATGCGTTATACTCCCTTTTTATAGATTTACCAAAAAAAGCAATTTAGTACATAGAAGAAAGCGCCTGCCAACGCACAAACACCTCCAACGAATAGTTTGTGTTGCTGGTACAGATCTATGTACGAATAATATGAAGCAACTGCAACAATACTAGTTGGACTAACCTGCAGCGCGATGCAAGGCAGCACTCGGAGAAACAGCTTTGCCTTCTCGCCCTTTTACTGCCGCCATTTCTCCTAGAGCATCCCTCGATGTACTCGCAGCACCAACTGAATCAACACGACTCACCAACTTTCCAGCAGCATTTTTCTCCTTTGTTCTAGGCAGAGAACTCGGTCTAACAGCTGATTTTGGACTAGACTGCGTAGGACCTGGAGGAGTAACGTTTCTACTATTACAACTGACGGATCTAAGGGCACTAGTGCTTCTTAAAGCAGCAGTACTCGTCTTGCCAAGCTGGGAGGCAGCAGCTGCTGTATCATTATCCGAAGCGGTATTTTTGCCTACACGTTTCGCTGATGCAACATTAGGTGAGTTCTGGTGAGCGGATGTCTGGTTGCGTTTAACAGGAGTTGATATCCTTGACGATTTAGCATTCATCTGGGGAATGTTGTTGTTACTTCTCGAGATGACCTGAGATCGCTGACTATAGACAGGTTTGACAGAGTTGGTGGGTTTGGAAGGACCATGTGATTCCTTTACTTTACTGTTAAACTTTCTAAATGGACTTTCTGGAGCCCTGGCAATTTTGCTCTGTCGGCTTAACGATGACTTCGCACCAACACCGCTGACAGCTTTTTTGGTAGCACCTTCAGTGTTAAGTTTTCGTCCTGGATAAAGAGGTTTGCGGCAACCTCGAATAGCTTTCGACTTTTCCAAATCAGAGATTGGTTCTGCGCTGTTGATATTTGGTTTAGTAATTCTGGGTCCCCTATGGCCACATTTGTTGGGAGTCTCCCCAGTGCCTTCGTTAGCTACGCCATGATCTTCCTCATCTACTGAACTGACCAGCTCTGGTGCGGTAGATGAGTCTTCAACAATACATGACGGAGGCGCAGGTAGATTTAAGGTAACCATATTAAAAAACTTATCCTCTGGTTCCTTGGCAGCCTCTTCAATGGCAGCCAAAATCGCGTTGACATCCTGTTTGAGTAGTTCACCATTTTCAATGAGAAACACGTCTTCAAACTCATCCTCGTCGCCTGAGATCTCGATGTTGCTCTCGATGGAGGGCCCATTGGACGTATCGGTCAAGAGGGCAATAGCCGATTGGACCTCACTCGTAGTGACGGTGTAGGTACGACGTCTCAACTCTCTCTCTCCGGCTGACAGCCTCCTCTCCTGCAGCAGTAGCAAAATATGATCAGCAGTGTATAAATAATACAGATAATTATAAGAGACCAACTAAAGCAAGACTAGATACTAGCCTATGTCTGAGCATTCCATTTTTACGAATACTTCAATTGTTTAGTTCATGTTAAGTACTACACTTAACATATTTTCATATATTCACATTAGTATTTTCTATAGCATTTGACACTGTTTTTTCAACAACCCAAAAGAACAAATGTGCAGCCATATATAGTCTTGTTTTATATAAAACAGTCAGAGCCTAAAGACAATTTTGATGGCCTAAGAATGCCATTCACATCGGGGTTAAAAAACAAGCCATGAAGCATACCAATACAGACTTTAAATTAAGGAAACTCAGGCTTGCGGAATAAAACCCTTTACTGCCGACAGAGAGTCTGCATTTCAAAACCTGATGGTGGCTAAACTATGACACCTAAATCTGGACACCAAGCACGGTTCAGCAAACTTACTAGAATATGTTCTACAGGTTATTACTGCAGAATTCATAATTATACACAAAAACATAATTTTAAATAAAAATCATAGGATAATTTCATTGAGAATAAACCGACCAGAATTAACCACAGCACACAGAAAGGATTATCAGATACAGCTTCTATCCTAAGAAAATCTACATAGTAAGATCACTAACGACCCTGTAAGAGTCAATGCAGGCAGTACATGCAATACAGGTGGCATGCAATCATATAGAAATAGGAAGCTGGACACGAATAAGCTGAAGCAAAGAGGGAGAGAGAGTTTATAACGCAATGCTTACTTTAGTAGGCAGCTGACATGCTCGGTGCTCGAGGGTCTGACTTAAACAATTATATCTAAAATATAAAACACAAAAACAACAAAAATCAATTGACAACAAACGCAAAGCAAAGAACGGAGAAGACATTAGAAAGAAGAATGAGAAAGACTCGTGAGGGGACTCGATAAGGGGCCACGAAAAGAGAACAAGGGTGGACTAAGCGGAATAGAAGGCTGACTGAGAATATATGCGGTAAGCTCATTGTCAGCAAGAAGAAATGAGCCAAAAATGCACTAAAAAAGCTCTCCTTCCTCTCGCACCTCTACTAATTACCGTACTTTTCGGACTATAAACCGCACCCCTATATAAGCCGCATCCTCTTTATTTTCCAAAAACCGATAATAAAACAATACAGAGGCCGCGACTTTGTATAGGTCGCAGAACTCAGGACTGCTTTTTAATGCGGCAGCAACTTTGCTGTTTAAAACGGAACAGTGCCAAACGGCACAGTTTCATATTAACCGACGCTTTTTAACTTAGTGCCTAACGGAACAGTACCGTGAGGCATTGTTTCATATTTTCTTTCACCGCTAGAAGCGCACTAATTGGAGGTTCTGGTTAATGCGCCCTAGCTGTAAAAGAAAAAGCCACAGATTAGCTGCACCCTTATATAAGCCGCATGGCTCAAATCATCAGAAAAAAGTAGCGGCTAATAGTCCGAAAAGTATGGTACATTTCTTGTGTGGCCTGGCAGTAGTTTAAGTTCTTGAATATACAATGTTTACCCATCTGCAACTATGACTTAGTAGTAATGGATTTAATACACAGCCAAATGCCCACTGTTGGTATCAGATTCACAATCAAATGAAGTTATTATATATATATATATATAGGCCTATATTTTTTTTTAAAAGTCATACTTCATCCCAACTTAAAATGCAACCATATTTTACATGTTAAAAATTATAACAACAGAGCTTACATTAACTGTAGGTCATCACAAAATTCAGGTCTAGCGGAGACAGACCTTTTATATAAATCTATGGTTCACAACATTTATGAATTACAATATTTTTGAATTTAGATGATGTTTATCCTTGGTTAATAGACACCAATGAGAATGCAGGTAACACTCATGAACCCTGAAGAGACAATATATATATTTTAGGCTTCTATTCAACCTTATATTGAACAGCCGAGGACGAATTCTCCATTCATAAACATATTTGTTGATAAGCATCAAAAACTAAAGCTCAAGTAACAACACATTTTTATCAGCTCCCTACTGTTAGGACGATTATGAGAACCACATTCGTAAATAACACAATTGTGAAACATCAACATAGATTTCAATTATATACGCAAACGAAAATTACCTTAATTTATGCCCATTACTTTTATTGTTTGGCGCTAGCTTCAGCCACATTTAATAATTGTGGGCATTCGTTGCGAAACTATTTTTCCACAGACTTGTATCTATACTTAAAATATATTGACCAATAAGATGCGATATCATTCGATAATTGACCAATAAGATGCGATATCATTCGATAATTGACCAATAAGATGCGATATCATTCGATAATGGAAAAAAGCTTAACTCGGTTTTGAACTTATATAATTAGCTATAGAGGTTCAAGATTTTCAAAAAATCACCAGATGATTGAATATTGCAAATAGACGATTCGCAATATATCACGATATCATTATTATGTAAAAAAACTTGTAAATATTTGTTAAAATTTGTTGTATATTTTAACTTAAAAAGAAACTGTTTTGTGTTCTGATAATTACAAACATTTATTTCATGAACGACTGTTTATTTCATGAATGACCTGAATGACACATTTCACGGAATGAGTGTATTAAAAAACTAGATGACCAGGGCATTTTAGTTCCAGTGTCGTTCATTCTGAAAATCGGCAGGTGTGAGATAAATCGCTATTACATGACTATATCGTTTATACGATATCTCTTTAAATGGGGGCGATTTTCATATCGTCTACCTGAAAAATCGCCACTCATCAATTAAATCGCCACAAACAATTAAATTGCCACAAACAATTAAATCGCCACATCTTGAAACTGTAATTAGCCATGAGAAGCACTGACGGAGCATCTAGAAAGCCGTGAATGAATAAATCCCATATGAGTAGGCTACCCAAGAATATGGAGGGCCTGTGAAAAGGCCAAATGAAGGAATGTAATAAATAAGCGGAGTATAAGGAAGAACTCTGAAGGTATGAATGTGATTAGCGAATGAAGAGAAGCCTGAACGAGTGGGACCGATATCTGTGAGACAGTAAGTAGGAGTTTGATCATCACTCAACAGAAATGACAAAATATCGAGTTTGTGGACACCTAGAGTTCATTTGCATTTTTGACAAGTAATTAATTTTTTGAAAGTGTCAACCTACACGTTACCAGTTGTAATGCCAAAATAATAATTACCATAAGAAATGAGGAAAGCAAATTTTAAAGAGAACAGCTATCAGTCAGAATGAGGGTGTCTTTAAGGTGACCCGAGTAGACACTGATCAGTTGTTACGCAGAGATGACCGGGAGATGCATCTCACTCTATCCCAGATATTGATCAACAAAAATCTCGATTGAAGAGAAGCCATTACAGGCGTCACAGGATACGCACTGCTAGAGTACTAACAAAACATAATAGAAATATTTATTGATTTCTTGCCAAAACATTTAATGCTACACAATCGTATGCAAAAAATAAAGCATTGCAAAACAAACTTTGTTAGTAATAACAAAAAATTGGGCAGAAAAAACAAAGAAAATTATGGTATGGAATAATTATGGTGCGCTTTTGTCAAACAGTAAAAAATTCCAAACGCGCCTCTCGCCAATCAATATTATAATTTTTGAATAGATTGTACGAATTCTTGTGTCGCAACCATAAATCTCCAGATGTTTTTCATTTTTGCTAATCTGACCACAGCGTGGCAGGAAATACAAATGCAAACGATTAATTGATTCAAGCGACAATTTCACTTAACAAGAATGAATAGGTAGATATAAGCTATAAACATAAATTTTGAAAATTTGTGCCACGAAATAAATTCGCGTGAAAAGAATTGTATGGGCGAGACCAACTGACCTTGAGCTAAGCTGTCCAGTAGTCTGAGTACCTTCACAACAAAAGAAACGATGAAGAAGAAAAGAAATGGGTGAAAGACATAGAAATACTAAAACAACCGTAACTGCCCCAAGCCATGCAGGTCTCCGAACCAGGATAACAACTCATAGCAACAACAAATAATACAACATCTACTGAACCGACACATGTACCAAGTGTTTTATACACACACCTGTGAACACTAGTCACTAGTACAGGCACTATGGACTAGATGGTGATACAACTATAACATGCAATGCAGCACAATGACGCCAAACCAGACTAGAACTTGTATACCTTAGAGAACTGATTGAGAAGTTGAAGAACTACAAAACAGAACCTACCTGTGTCGACTTGTACACGGTAGACACACTTGACGGAGAGGTGGAAATGGTAGCTGTTGAGGAAGACACATGATCAGATTTGACGGAATCGGTAGATGTATCAGTAGAAACACCTAAAACAAATACCCGTCGTAAAATCAGTGTGCAGTGTTTTTAAAATGAACGCGTTGTATCTTTGAAAAGACAAAATATACATTAACACTTTGCAAATAGCACTGAAAGGAGAGAACTTTCCACATATAACATATCCCATAATCAACAACCTGAGACAGCACATTGCATTGAAATTATAGCAAAGCGCTTGATGAGGCGACCCAATGATACTAATGCTACTAAAAATATTATAGCATGTTTGTTGATATTTACTGGCTCAATACTAAAAAGCCTGGGCCCTAGACAACCCTGATCCTATGCTCGCGTAAACTTGGCCAAGTAGTTTGTATTTTTAAGCATCCGGTTTACGTATGAATAGCAAATGTTCATCGCTTTGTGCATAGTAAGTTTTCAGCACAATTCCAAAGTTTTATGTTGATTAGATGATTAGTTCTTGAGATATCGCCGAAATAGAGGCACTTTTAATCGACCGAGAAATTAAAAATGGCGGCTGAGCTAACATTAATTTCTAATGGCACACAGATTGAAACTCTTGCTAAAAAAGCTCAAAAATGTACAAAGCTAGAAAGCTTGATCTCCTCAGCAACAAGAGCTTTATAGTAAAATTATTTGTTTTTTTATTCATAACAAATATACACACTCTATCAGACTCGGTGTACTGCAACCATTGTTTCTTTATTTCCCTCCACAAGATCACTGCTTTGAAAGAGTATTTGAAGACTATTACATGTACTCTATAAAGCTTAAAAGCTTCAAAATAATATTCTAATTGCTTTGACAGCTGATGGAAAGTTGTAAGTATAGTCTAGGATCAAGGGACCCACTTTTATGCGCAAGATCAGGCTTCAGTGTTAGGTCACTTTTATGCACAAGATCAGGCTTCAGTGTTAGGTCACTTTTATGCACAAGATCAGGCTTCAGTGTTAGGTCACTTTTGGAATCACATTTGGAACTATTAAAAGCTTCATCAAACCTAATACTAATATTTCGTGTAACGGATTCCCCTATATTTCGTGTCACGGATTCCCCTATATCACAAGGAAGCTAGGAAGGCGCAGAGTGCACAAGCCCTCTGTCAGCGATACAATCATTGGCACCCTACAGCTCAAAGTGTTTACAGTAAAAACTAAATTAATTGAGATCTGAGATCTATAGTTTCCTCATAGACTAGAAATGAGGAATAAGTCCTCGGGATAAGTCATCAGCTTGCCAGTTTTGGCAGCCCCATACTGCCCTGCCATCTATACAAGCGGATGCTCGCTATTGCAAAATGCTTATTTTTAAATCTTTTTTAAACAAGAGTGAACTCCAGCACATACCAAACGCTTCCAAAATCATATTTGACACAAATACCTTTCCGATATAGGCATTTTTGTGTTCACAGCTGCCGAAGCATCTAAATATTTGCTGATGAAAGTGGTCATATATAAAGTGACAGGTACACCCGAGTAAATTTGCTTGATGCTAAAAGAACAAGACACAACTACCACAGCAATGAAAAAACTAACTAGAAAATCTACCTTTGCTAGATCTCTGAGAAACGACCATTTCACCAGACGAAGGTAGCAGATTGACTGGCGAGGGTTTCACATGCACGGGTTTGGGCAGAGGGCTTGGGGGTTGCTTCTTAAGAGTTGAAGGTTTGCCCTGTAACCGTGTGAACATCGCACTACATGATGATCGTATTGTATTTATGCACACATATACTTGACATTCATACAACATAGGCCTAATCAACTAATGTTGAAAAACAAACTGCTTAGACATAACAAAAAGTGCCTTCACACTTTTTTATCACCACGGTATCATGTTCACTTCATAGTATTTAAATTTCTAATGCTGACTTCAACTCTCTTACCAGTGAAACAAGCCACTTACTGAAGGTTTGGTGCTGTTAGAGCCTTTATAGATTTTGGAAGTCTTTGTAGCCAGAGGTAGCATGGAGGGCTTCTTGGGGAGAGCGGAGCTGATGCACTGGTCTAGGAAGGTTTGACTGGTAGTGAAAGAGCCTTGGCTCGCTTCACTGTCACTCTCGGAGGAGTCAGATACTCCACCCTCAGCCTGCCCACAAAACGGCCTACGTTTTAATGAAATCCCAGGCTTCCAAATGTAACATATCATTTGAATGCATGTACATATATGCCAATGCTTGTGTTATACATATATACTAGTACCTAGGCAGTCAGGTGCGCTGTGAGAGGTCAAGGCTAATAACTATGTGACTATAAGTATAATTATTTGAGGTGGTTGAGTGGTGAATTTGGTAGAGTGTCGATCTACCAAGCAGAATTTCATGGGTTAGCAACCCTTTAAGAGTGATCTCTTTTTCTAACCTCTGAAGTGCGGCTTCGAAAAAACTGACATAGGTCTTATTATAGGAAAGATTTGCTTGCTAAGGTGTGTACAGATGCGGTGGTGCGTGCGCTCAAATGTATGTAGGACTGCACCTATGTGTGTATGCGCTTGTATGAATGTATTTGGATATATACATATTGCAGCGCATTATCTATTACACTGTACTAGGTATACCATGCCTAGAGAAAGAAGTAACGCTCATTTTTATGAGCCATGGCCATGCTGTGTATCTTTTAAAATGCTATAATAACACTGGCTCTTGCTTGAATACATTAAACAATAATACCAAGGAACCCAATCTAAAGGGAAAAAATCAACTCCACATTTTATATATCAGACATATTATCGAATATTTTGTTATAAAACTATTGATAGAACGAAACAAAATCATATACTATCCAACCACAAGATTTAGTTCTAATCTAAGAAACAACTTTGGTAAATCACAAATGAGGATCTCCCAGCTGCCGCTGCCAAAAAGAACCAACATAAATGAAGCGATGCAGTAGTTCAGGTAGTATTATCCAGACGGTTATTGAAAATAAATGCATGATAAATACTAACAACCACACACTATCTAGATAAAAATGGCTCAAGGTAACTTTGCATCAGTGGTTTTCGCAGATAATTTTTATAACTGTACAAAATGGCTAATGAAACCTTTTTGGGACAGTATGAACGGCAGTCTAGTGTACGGCCGTTCACTAGATTGCCAGTAAACAGTTGAGCGTTAAACTGCCGTTAAACCGTTCACTAGACTTCACTTGAACTGCCAAGATAACACAAATTATTAATTATTTTACAAAGATGAGCTATTACAACTGCAAAGACTCACTAGTTGTCTTTAACTTCTAAGGAGCTTGCTCATGTAAAATTAAAAAATAAAACGAAGAGACCATTTTTTGATAATAAAAAGAAAGAAAACCTTGAATGAGTGTTAAATAGGCTAATAGCTAGCTGTCTATAAGACATTACACGTTAGCACGCTTCGCTATGACCTTGAACGTTCTAGAAGGTTCTAGAAAGGAAGGTTGAAGGTTCTAGCGAGGAATATTGTGGTAACTTATATATGTATATGAGTAAGTTATGCTTTATAAACAAGGTGACATTAAAAATATATATACTAGAATGTAGAGACTTCTCATTTTATGACATTCAGTTATTCTTACAACCATGTCTGACAGTCAATAAAGGAACTATGTCTGACAGTCGATAAAGGAACTATGTCTGACAGTCGATAAAGGAACGATGTCTGACAGTCGATAAAGGAACAATGTCTGACAGTCGATAAAGGAACGGTGTCTGACAGTCGATAAAAGATCGATGTCTGACAGTCGGTAAAAGAACGATGTCTGACAGTCGATAAAGGAACGATGTCCGACAGTCGATAAAGGAACGATGTCTGACAGTCGATAGAGGAACGGTGTCTGACAGTCGATAAAAGAACGATGTCTGACAATCAATAAAGGAACGGTGTCTGACAGTAGATAAAAGATCGATGTCTGACAGTCGATAAAGAAACGATGTCTGACAGTCGATAAAGGAACGATGTCTGACAGTCAATAAATGAACCATGTCTGACAGTCAATAAAGGAACCATGTCTGACAATCAATAAAGAAACGATGTCTGACAGTCGATAAAGGAATGATGTCTGACAGTCAATAAATGAACCATGTCTGACAGTCAATAAAGGAACCATGTCTGACAGTCGATAAAAGATTGATGTCTGACAGTCGGTAAAGGAACGATGTCTGACAGTCGGTAAAGGAACGATGTCTGACAGTCGATAAAGGACCGATGTCTGACAGTCAATAAAAGAACCATGTCTGACAGTCGCTAAAGGAACGATGTCTGACAGTCAATAAAGGAACGATGACAAGTTAATGAATCATCTTAATTAAGTTTTAACATCTAATAGTAGTTGTTGTTTAAATCAGCTGGCTTTAGAACTTTGGCTCCCTAAAATGACCAGCTATAATTAAAATCTCGTCTCAAATTTAAACATGGTTAACACCCTTTTAAAGGCACAATGAATAGAGCAAGTCCTCTGTTAATAAGCTCAGCTATCAGACGTGACAATTCTTTAAAAAACCACCATTACAGCAAAAAATGCAAATTTTTAAGACAAATATGTGCACGCTCGACGATATCGCAATATGAACAAGTACCACACCGTGGAATATGACTAAAGCGATCGGAATTTCGACTATGCGTGTGGAAGCACACATGTGCAGACCTGGGCACGTGCTCATCTAAGCGTTGACGCAAAGTCGTAGACTACAATGTAGCAATGGATAAGCCGAGTGTTGTTGTTTATAAGCCATTGTTGTGATTAGGCCTGTTACATAAATGCAATATAAATAATGCGACCCCGATAAACTACAATCATTTTGGTGTAGTATAAATATATAGACTGTACGTCAAACTGGAAGACTCCCAGATTAGTAAATAATGCTAACCTCACGGTTAATAGCTAATTTATGAGGAATATTTTTTGTCAAGATTGCAGTTATCGACGTTAAATAAAAAATTCATTTACATGAATGAAAAGGTCAGAATCCTGAGCAATGCGCAGTCAGAAAACATGCTGAAATCATACGCTCTAGTATCTAGTCTCTGTTAAATACCAACACCCACTTGCCGGGATGTACCACAACGAGGTCAACCAACTGTTATTATATAAAACACATGGACACACCAGCTTGTAAATTGCAAGTCGCTTGTTAGAAAGGTTTGAAGAAAGTCGAACGCACCGTTAATCTTTATTTTCGGAAACTGCGTTGTCAGCACCCAGAATGTCATTTTCTTTTGTAATACTATTTAACCGACTGAATCGCTGGTTAGCAAAAAATACAATATTAAAGATGCTACTTTTTAAAAATAAAAAACAAACGAAAACATCTCGGCTAGCGACGCCCAAACCTTAGTAGTATGACTAGCCCATTCACAGAGCTAACATAAATTCACAAGCCACTTGCGCAATGTGAGATTTTTCTTACCAGTTACTACAAGTTTCTCAATGCTTAGCATGATTATTAGAAAGAAAATAAAAACCAAGCTTTAGAAAAGCTGAGTAATGAGCTGCATGAAAACAAATGAGCTAAAATTCTGATTCGCTGAACCGAGCCATATTTCTGACATACATTCTCAAGAAAGTCACTAAAATTTTGTTCAGTCAATTGTTTAGCTTTATATAGTAGTCATTGGGATTCCGTTTTTTATTGCCTCCATGGAAGCAAATATTTGGTCATGTATATTAAAAACTGCTCTAAAAACTGAGAATCCTAACAGCATTTAATATTATCAAATGGCATGTGATTGCGGCTTAAAGTGGCACTGGTTAAAAGCTCAATGAATCCATAAATACAACTCCTATCCGGAAAACAATCATCACAACTGTATCCAAACGATCATGGATTATCGTCATGAGTCTACATATACGTACATATGTATGTACATATATATATATATATATATACATAAATGTATGTACATACATACATGTATGTATATGTAGATTCGTGATAATAATCCATGATCATCTGGATACAGTTGTGGTGATGTTTTTCAAATAAGAGTGGAATTTATGTACATATGTACCCACGTATGCACATACATATATACACATACTTATACATATATTTACACTGTTTATATATACGCCAAATAAAATATATACTAGATTAGGATATATTGGATTAGAAAATTTACATCTATTTTACGCTTTGTATAACATAAATCTATATAACGTAAGCGCTTTCAAAATAGATTATTTACGCTGTAGGAAAGTCTATTGTATATATAACATAAATACATGTGTACATACACACATGTACATATATGTATATATAGATATATATTTACATATTGTGTATATATATATATATATATGTATATATATACACACAATATGTATGTATAGGAGTAGCTGCGAGAAAATACATTGAGTTTGCAAAATAAGAAGACATCTTTTAATGTAAAACTTCTAAACCCCCCTCCCCTACCAACCCGCCAAATAATTATTTAAAGCGCAAAATAGTCGGTAGTAGTTTGATCAAATGGCATATTTGTTTGTATCAATATACGTAGCATGTATCTGCCCGTATTTGTTTGTATACGTAGCATGTATCTGCCCGTATCTGTCTGTATACGTAGCATGTATTTACCCGTATCAATATACGTAGCATGTATTTGCCCGTATCTGTCTGTATACGTAGCATGTATCTGCCTGTATCAATATACGTAGCATGTATCTGCCCGTATCTGTCAGAGTATTTGGTATTCGGAGTTTCGAAAGAGAATAAAAGATGCTGACCTGGTGGGCCTGACCGATGGATGCCATACCAGCCCCTGGAAGACTGTCACATGAGGAACTCAGTGATGAAAGTGGTGAATTCCTACTGAAGCAATACGGCGTACCTTCTATTGGGGTATAGGTCTTAGTCATCTACAATTCATACCAGAGTAGGCGCATATAATATTTGGCCTTTTAGACCTACGATTATGCAAATGTGACAGAATCAGTCCAGAAAAAATATGCAGGCGCCAGGCAGACGACATTTGCTACTGCCAATTAAGTGACCCAGAATATATCTTCTATCGCGAGAGAGATAAATATTGGTCAGAGGTGACAAGAAGAGACATTTGTGGTGACATAGTAGCCTTCGTGCACCAATCAGTGGTGAAAAAATTAATTGGCTAAAGGCCAAATGAGTGTCACCAAAGAAGTATTTAGAACGAAATAACGAGTACCTGGCATAGATTTTTCTGGAAAGTTACCAATGAATAGTGTCATCACGAATACTGTCATCACGGAAGTTATATAATTAATGGGTGGACGAACTGAGCTGACATCTGGTGAAGTTGGTAAACAAGGCCAGGTAACAAACCGAGTGACGTGATATTTTACTAAGGGTAAGGGTTAGCGCTGCAAGTTGAGTGCCAACTTGAAATTTTAAGATGGCAGAATGCCATTGAGACATTGGTGTGGGCATCTGAGTCCTCAAATGAGATGTAACTTTTTAATATATGCGTAGGTAGGGCTTGAGAATACTGGTAAAAACATGTAGATTATCCGGTTTGAACTTGCCGAGTAGAAATTGATGGACAGGACTCAAAACCTGTAGAATATTGGTATTTAGCCAAGTATCTATAGCGGACAACTAATGGTATATATAGTTTTATCAGCTGACAAATGATGTTTGCAATTTGAGCTCTCATTTTTGGAGGTATAGCGTAACATCCAAACCAAAAATTTAACATCAGCGAAAGTTAAAAGCATTCCCTCAAACTCAGCTGTTTGAATGACCAAAATAAAATCATTTGTTGATTGCTAATGCAAATTAATATCTTTTAATTTATGACTTTGGTCATATTGATGCTGCCAAACGATTATAACTGGCACTTTATTTTGCAAATATACTGAAAGAGATGTTTCCTTCTCACAATAACATTGTTAAATAACACAAGAGCAAAGGTAAAATAATTCATCAATCCTAATAACAGTTATTGAACAACACTTAACCAAACACTAGAAAGATGTTCTAAAGCTTCTCTTCATTTCATGCCTATTTATTAGAAATATATTTATATGAAATATTTAAATTTTGTCTATTTATCAGAAATTATATAAAATAATCAGATTTAACAATTTGTGTATTTGTTTTAGATAAAAAACAGCAATAACAGAGCAATATATTTGTTAATGTTTCTATTCATCACAAATTAACAGGTAACATCAATTAAATGAATGATTTCGGTCTAAATTTAATAAAAATATACCTATGAAATAAAAAAATGAAATGTACTTAAGTTCATTTAAATGCAAAAAATTATTAGAAGTGCTTGAAAAATGATTGAGATGGACAATAAATGAAGGCTAAATGACAATATTTTTTTCAACAAGCACATTTTTTAAAAATTGCCTCAACATAGTTTATAATTAATTTTTCTGGCACCAGGAGGCCGTAAGGCTATATCTTTATTAATTTTAAAAGCACCAAACCTTATGTTGATCAAATTTGTCTAGAGGACAGCAGCTCAGTGACTTACAGCACACTGTATAAACAGGTTATTTTTCTATGCAGCCATTTGGAGGGGATAATTACTCAGCGAACAAGTAATATAAATTAGAATGAAGTCTAAGTCAATGATGGTTACGAAAAATAAGAAGTAGAAGCGATAATACCATGTTAGTGGAATAGATGCAACAGATATTGCGTGCGTGACGTATACTGAGACTAAATAAGAAGTAGAAGCGATAATACCATGTTAGTGGAATAGATGCAACAGATATTGCGTGCGTGACGTATACTGAGACTATATAAGAAGTAGAAGCGATAATACCATGTTAGTGGAATAGATGCAACAGATATTGCGTGCGTGACGTATACTGAGACTAAATAAGATTGAAAGGAGCCAACATTCTAATAAATTACTACAATTATTAAAACCTATTAGTTTTCAAAACCAACTAGTTTTTAATAATTTCATTAGTATACTCGAAGCTGGTCCAACCAAAGTTAATTAAATACTATTAAAATACTAAAAGACTTGAGAGTTTTGAAAAAGCCATGAGATTTCGAAATTAAAAATACTTGCGGAGAAATAAATGTTTCATTATCTGAATTTTTCCCTTTGCGGTTGAATAATACACTGCCTTCCTGAGACATATCAGTCAAAGCCTCCCAGCTACACAAAATGAAAGAATTCAAAAGACCGTCTGAGACTCCAGACAAATGGATGCCGCATAAACGACAGAAAAGATAAACAAAACACCCTTTCATGAATTCTCACGATCGTTCAAACTAAAAAGTTATATAACTTCAATATATCAACAAGAAGACAGGCCGATATCATTGTAGTTACATCAGTCATCTGTCAGTAAGATGCTATGCAAATCTTTGACAAATGAGCAACTGGGCTCTAAACAGATTTATCACAAAACTCGTTTCAATGATTGTGTTTGCGAAATAATAGTCTATTATAAATATATGTATGTATACGGCCTCAAGATTTATAATGTGCTAAGTAGAAATAAATTGTTTTATACGCAAAATGATTTGATGAAACCTGAACCAAACCGCTAATACAGCTGAGAGCTAGCTCAATAAATAAAAGAAGAATATTAGTGCAAAACAGATAAGCCCGGTAGGTTAATATAGATTAAAAAAACTGGAAATGCAAAACTTGCAAAGTGGCCACAATGTGGATGTCGTATATGTAGTTTTTCACTTCGCATACCAAAAAGGAAGAATATAATTGGCAGCATTCTCGGTGCTTTATACTTTTTAAAAATACTTTATACATTGCTTAACATTTTTATAATCTGAATTTCTTCAGCTGGGACCACAGGCTATCAGTGAGTAATATTTATAGGCTGGGTGACAAACCTGGAAGTAAACTTGCAGAAGAAATGTATATATATATATAGCATTTTTTTTTATATATATATAAAAAAATTTTTTTTATATATATATATATGTGTATATATATAGCAGCAAATAGCCTTGCTGCCTTATATATATACATGTATATATATATATATACATGTGTATATATATATATACATGTGTATATATATATATATATACACATGTATATAAGGCAGCAAATATCTATGATGCAATACTAACTTCATCTCTGCTCTGAAATCCATCAGATTGAGGTAAATTGAGCCGGTCGATTATTCCATCGGTGACAACCAAAGTAGGTCGCTGGTGGGTGGCTACTGCAAAACCTACCCTCTCTGCTGAAGCTTCACTCCCTAAACAATCAAATAAACAGATCCAAGATTAGACATTAATGATACAAAACATGGTAACAGATAGGATCGTTGATTCTAAATTTAAAAATGACCTTTACTATAATATTAGCGACGCGAAACTTTGAGCAAATTGCTGCCTTGTGATACAAGCTATGAGATACGAGCATATGAGATGGTTCTCCAAGCGGCCGCTAGGTGGCCAAATATGCCGTAAGCCGCTTTAGAGAATAACATTTCTTGGTCTTCATCGTCAGATCAATTTGAAAAAAGTTTTAAAACGGCCAGCTAAAAGTCATAGTGAAAATGGGGCAAAACTCGCCAAACCAGAAGAAAAGTAATACGAAAATGAAAACAAAATTAGAATTAAGTTTATTGTAAGACTAAAACTTATTTTTAAGGGTGTGATTAGTAAGCTAAAATAATTTAAGTTACAAATGAGTTTATGTTATGTAGAGTCAAAAACGTAGCGCCACATGGCATAGCAAATGTGTTGCCATCAAGTTTCTCCCACACGTCGTTAGCTGAATAAAAAGGTAAGAACTCCATACAGTATTGCACATAATATTATTGTATTATTTTATTATAAAATAAATATATTATATTATTGCAGACCATAACTACTAGATATGTATTAATAATATAATAAATATATTATATTATTGCAGATCATAACTGCTAGATATGTATTAATAATAAAATAAATATATTATATTATTGCAGATCATAACTGCTAGATATGTATTAATAATAAAATAAATATATTATATTATTGCAGACCATAACTACTAGATATGTATTAATAATATAATAAATATATTATATTATTGCAGATCATAACTAATAGATATGTATTAATAATAAAATAAATATATTATATTATTGCAGATCATAACTGCTAGATATGTATTAATAATAAAATAAATATATTATATTATTGCAGACCATAACTACTAGATATGTATTAATAATATAATAAATATATTATATTATTGCAGATCATAACTAATAGATATGTATTAATAATAAAATAAATATATTATATTATTGCAGACCATAACTACTAGATATGTATTAATAATATAATAAATATATTATATTATTGCAGATCATAACTAATAGATATGTATTAATAATAAAATAAATATATTATATTATTGCAGATCATAACTGCTAGATATGTATTAATAATAAAATAAATATATTATATTATTGCAGACCATAACTACTAGATATGTATTAATAATATAATAAATATATTATATTATTGCAGATCATAACTAATAGATATGTATTAATAATAAAATAAATATATTATATTATTGCAGACCATAACTACTAGATATGTATTAATAATATAACAAATATATTATATTATTGCAGATCATAACTAATAGATATGTATTAATAATAAAATAAATATATTATATTATTGCAGACCATAACTAATAGATATGTATTTTTTACTTTATTAGCGTAGGTAGTGAAATAGAACAATTACAAACGCATTTTCCATCGTAATATCCTGTTTTTAGATGGTTTCTCAGATAATGGGAGCGGATTAGTTTGCATTTAATTATTTCATAGAAAAAATATTGATTTGAGATATGAGAGAATTGACTTACGAATTCCATCCCGGAACGCATTAAACTCCTGTTGAGCTGTTGATATACCTATGTTGTATTACTATATGTTGATATACATATGTTGTATGACTGCATGTTGATATACCTATGATGGATGACTATATGTTGATATACATATGTTGTATGGCTATATGTTGATATACATATGTTGTATGGCTATATGTTGATATACATATGTTGTATGGCTATATGTTGATATACATATGTTGTATGGCTATATGTTGATATACATATGATGTATGACTACATGTTGATATACATATGTTGTATGGCTATATGTTGATATACATATGTTGTATGACTGCATGTCGATATACATATGATGTATGACTACATGTTGATATACATATGTTGTATGGCTATATGTTGATATCCATATGATGTATGACTACATGTTGATATACATATGTTGTATGGCTATATGTTGATATACATATGTTGTATGACAACATGTTGATAGAAAAGAGAGGAGTCAGAGGATTTAACAAACAAGAATGAAGAGAGAACGGAGTCTGAGGTAGGTTGCCCAGGTTTAGCAGCGTTACAGCAACTACTCACTCTGTGGTGACAGCTTGAGGAGGAGCTGAAGAAAGACTAAAGCCTGCCCTAGATAACATGACCTGCTCGTGACCGTTTATCTCGGACTGATGCTTACGCAACCACAAATGACAATCTACCTGCCCAGCAGGAAATGTCATGTCAAAATTTATGACCAGATTATAAAGTTTTGAAAAACAGCTTTTACTAAATTAGATTAATAGACCATTGGCTAACTGGCTATCGCGTCACGACCACCTGCATAAAAATTTGACAAATTCATACCACATAGTTGAGATGACTACGATAATGCATAAAGAGGAATAACACAATATATCTCTTTTCATTCGTCTTTCACACCAAATGATAATATGATTATAAAAACAATATATTCATCAAAAATGTGTACAATCATCATAACACATTCATAGACTTGAGAACTGTCTAAGAGATTGCAAAAGACAGGTGACCAGTTGGATTGAACTAAATTATTCAGCATGGACGTGTCTTGCAACTGATAAATTTTGTCAACTCATGGTAACAGCGTATAGAATGATGATAAATTAATGATATTTTTAATCAGTACATTTACAGGAGAGCCTGTCATATTGATAAGCAGTTTTATTAATGAAAAAAAGACTGTTATGAACTTATTCCGATATAGCAAGCCTTATTAAAGGAGATATGGCTTGACAATTTGAAACTATCCATCGTTTTTTTGGACGTCATCAAGTCGTTTGCACATGCGCTCGTTCACGAAAAAGCCGCCATTTTTGTAGAAAACGATCGTTTTTCTTTGATTTATTAGTACATTTATGTGTTGTTTTGATACTATAATAAAAAATTGCAAACAAAAACGTCATTTTCAAATTATCATTGCAAAAGCTTCGGGTTACTAACGAAAAAATTGTCTATAAAGATGGCCGACAACGATAAAAAGAAGTCACGAAAAAACGAAGGATATACAGTACGCTCTCGGGTTACGATGACCCTGTTATACGATTTTTTCACAGTATGACATAAAACATGATAATTTTCCATCTTCTCCATGAAATATTTTTCGCCATACGATATCAACAAAACTTTTGTCCGAAATTCAAATTTGGCCGTCGGTTTGCTATGTACAGCGGAATAAAAAATATGCCCATGTGCTATTCGCCGAAATCGCTCACACAGCGCATGAAGAAGATACGATGCTCAATCACATTCAGTTCAGCGTTATTAGCTATTAGTTCTTGTGAAAACGAAACTGGAAACAAATAAATGATAAAATTTTAGCCAATGAAATAGTTGAAATTCATTGAAATAGTTAAAAATACATACTAAAACTTAGCTTCAAGTATGTGTTTAATAAGCTAAACTCATTTAGTTAAATTCAACGTTTATGTGATACGTCTGCCTCGAAGGTAAGAGTTCTCTACAAAATGTACTGCACATAATACATTGTAACGTTACATTTTATGACAAATCATAACCAGTAAACCCATTAAAGTTACTGTAGGCAACTATAGTTACTAAGGTTAACATATCATTTCGGTAAAAATTACAGTACGTATATAAAATTTTGGTGATTTTTGCCAGGTGTGTTTGCATTAGATATTTACTATGGGTTTCTATATACCTCTAAACGAAATTTTCGCCTTATGAATCCAACACTGGAACGAATTAAAATCGTATGAAAAGGGTTCACTGAACAGCAGTGACTTTTTCATGTTTGATTTTATTCAAAACAAATTATAGATTTGGACGTCGAAAGCTTAAAGGGTCACTCGAGTCAAGTTTTAAAAGTTTTTGACAGAAAGTATAGATATTTTTCTATCATTGGAGACTTCGTTGGTTGCTTTAGGTGGTCTGACTGCCAAGATGTTTCAAGATTAAAATCAGCAAAACCTAATTGCAGTTAAAACTCTCAGAAGAAAAAGACGTACCTAGGTTTCTACGCACACATTGTCATTAGTAACGCTTTCTGTTTGTCCCTCTCATTATGACGGCTATTGCGTTTAAGTGTTACGCACTTTTATCGAAATATATTTTATGTTGTATTTGCTTATTGTTGTTGAAATAAAACTTCAAATACATTGCTATAAATGTTTCAAATGATTTAAAGAAAGGTTGGTTAGAATTTGCCTCTTTGCTTTCTTCTAAATACTGATTAAACACGGAGTACCCGACGCTGATAAGAATGTGTATCTATCACTTATTTAATCTTGAAACATCCTGACAGTCAGATCACCTAAAGCAACCAACAAAATCTCAACAGATAAGAAAAATATCTTTACTTTTCGATAAAAACTTATTAAACTTGATGTGAGTGACCAACGTCGCATGACCCACATTACATGACCAACATTAACGCGGAGCGAGCAATACCTTATATATGAGTGTAAAATCAAAAAATTAGACTATTCTGATAATTTTAGTTCAGCTAAAATGGGAGATTTACTGTTTGTGTAATATTTGCATAACAAAATAAAATCCAAATCAAAAAGATTTGCAGATTTTTGAGCCGCTGCAATAGCAACATACTAATGTTTATATTAGCTGCAATAGCAATATACTAATGCTTATATTAGCTGCAATAGCAATATACTAATGCTTATATTAGCTGCAATAGCAATATACTAATGCTTATATTAGCTGCAGTAGCAATATACTAATGCTTATATTAGCTGCAATAGCAATATACTAATGCTTATATTAGCTGCAATAGCAATATACTAATGCTTATATTAGCTGCAATAGCAATATACTAATGCTTATATTAGCTGCAATAGCAATATACTAATGCTTATATTAGCTGCAATAGCAACATACTAATGTTTATATTAGCTGCAATAGCAATATACTAATGCTTATATTAGCTGCAATAGCAATATACTAATGCTTATATTAGCTGCAATAGCAATATAATAATGCTTATATTAGCTGCAATAGCAATATAATAATGCTTATATTAGCTGCAATAGCAATATACTAATGCTTATATTAGCTGCAATAGCAATATACTAATGCTTATATTAGCTGCAATAGCAATATACAGTCAAACATGGATAACTCGAACTTCACGGGACCGAGCAAAAGTGTTCGAATTATCAGAGCGTTCAAGTTATCAGAGCACTGTCACAAGTCCATGTATTTACTTATTTATTAGTAGATACATGTACATATGCAAACTATAATATAAATCAAAAGCACAAATGGCTTGTTTCAAATTAAATGCTTCTAATGTAAAGTTTAAAACGTTTTTATCAAAAAGTATAGAGATTTTTCTATCACTTGAGATTGGTTTGTTGTTTGAGGTGATGTTATTGCCAGGACGTTTTTTTAGATTGACATTGGCAAAACTTGATCGTTGTTGAAATGCTCAAAAGAAAAGACATCTTTTTCTTTTGAGCGTTTTACCCACGATCAATTTTGCCGACTTTTCTTGAAGTTTATGCAACTTCAAGAAAAAGTTACCAAAGAAAAATCTCTTACTTTACCTGGGATTCGTTAAGAGCAACACTCCGAGGCAGTTCAATTAAAAGTTTTACGAGTTTTAACGGTACATTGTATATCACTCACGCTTTTTGAATGGATACTTGTTGAATGTACAGACGTATTCTGTGTTTTGGTCAAACGATGAATAGTTTTTTTAGCTAAGACAACGTATACGTTTAATAAAAAACAATTTTAAGACGTTTTAAACATTCAACATTCCGACGTTGATTCAACACGGAATCAACGTCGGAAAGCTATTCGTCACGGGCTAGCCGGGTTACGCACCCAAGGATTTTCGCCACGCACATACAAAACAACATGCTGTTTTTGTTTTGTATGTGCGTGGCGAATATCCTTGCGCGCGTGACCCGGCAAGCCCGTGCTATTAATCGTATAGCAGTATAAATCAAATTTGACCAAACCTTTAGAAAAGTCGTTGACAAAATTATTTTGCCGATGGTGGTAATAACAACGCTTATGAATTACGAAAATATGATGTTTACCTCTATGGCTTTGAATAAAGTGATTTTCTAAAGCGATAACAACCGTTTCGGTAGCCGTTGGGCAAAAAAACAGTTCGAATTAACAGTGTTGAGTTCGAGTTATCTATAGCAATTTATCATTACGTGGGAACGGACCAAAGAAACTGTTCGAATTAACCATGTTTTCGAGCTATCCGTGGCCGAGTTATCCATGTTTGACTGTACTAATGCTTATATTAGCTGCAATAGCAATATACTAATGTTTATATCAGCCTTTTTGAGCCCTGATGGTATTCTGACAAAATACAGCGCTTGTCAGAAACACTGCCGGCCGGTATACTGACATTCATATGACTCTGTTTACGAATGCTGTTTCCAAGTAACAGCACAAACCAATCAAATTACTTCTTACATAGAACGTAAGACCAGAAATTTTACTTCCATTTTCAAAAATCTCCACCAACTTCCTTCGTTATTAAAACAATTTTAGGTCAGGGTTCAAAGAGTTAATAGTGAACAGCCCCAATAAACTTAAATTCCTTAACAATCTAGTATCAGAAGAATTGGATAGATGGCTATGCAACTATAATTATATTAGTGATATGACTCGTTTTTATGATAGATATTAGGCTAAATTGAACAGTATGCTGAGACAATGGGCATTGACCAGAGCAATTGATCAAGTAGATATTTGAATAGACACCGTCGTGTTTGTCTTTGACCAGCAATGCCCACATACTGGTTGATTATAAGTTGTTTCACTGAGAAAACTATTCTTACTTCTAATAAATTTGTCTGCTCAAAATGATTTTTTTCATATGCGTAGACTTTGTCGCTGTCACACCCCTTTTAATCATTCTGTAGACTAATATTTCAAAAGAGCTAATCCTAGCTGTGATTCGTATATGATTGTCAGAGTAAAGATGATGGAGCTGAAAGTAAAGACATCAACTGTGTCTAAATATACTAGGTGAAGACCTCCATATAAAGACCTCCATTTGATGACCACTATATGAAGACATCCATAGAGGGGGTTGTCATCATAGGATGACTATTGATCATGCTAGCAGTTCAATGTTTTTCCCTAATTTCATTGTAAGCAAAGTCCAAAATATACCGATTGCCAAACAGATAGCCAAAATAACATGTTTTTTTGGAAACTGGCTTATAGCCAATTTTCAATTTGTGTTAGCTCGACCTAGAAAGACTAGACTCCTAGCGAACATGGAATGAGCGATTTGTTTGCGACCCTTAACAAATACCCATCTTTGGGTTCAACTGTGTAATAGCAAAATTTTCGGGAATGAGGAAACTTTTTTAGCCAAATACTGTGGAACAAAGAAAATAGGACTAAGTGAAAAATTTAATTAATGGATGCCACCAGATTTTACTCCTTGAAATAGGCAAGCCTCATTTTCATATATAGGTCAAGCTAGAGCGAAAAAGCCAAAAACAAGTTATGTGCTGTATCCTATCAAGAGCTACCTAGAGAGGTAATTCGAGCGAGCTGGTATGCTTGTAAACAATTGCACAGAATGTAATTACAGCATGCTGACCAACTGTCGCTGACTCACACAAATATGTGAGGTAATTGATGTGTATATCAAATGACAATTTGTAAATAAATAATCTAACACAGTCTTACATGTGCATGACAAAACCATTACCTATTTTCACCATTAACGTGCAGGCTTATTTCTGAATGAATTAACGCTACTGTTTTCATAATTTGTGAGAATCTTTTGTGAGCAACTTAATAACTGTTGATATAGTTATCTTCTGAAACGTAGGGTTAGGAAGTGGTTGAAACTAACTAACAAACTCCCGACGATGGCACTAAATAAAAAAAAATCTTACATGGCATGGGCAGCCATTAAATTTTAAGAGCGACTTGTATATGATAGAGAAACCCTCTTCATAAATCAGGTATGACAAGACAATAAGCCTTCAGTTTGTTTTGTCGCTGAATAATATAGATTTGTTATCTTTAATTCATCTTTTAGGTAAAATGATATGATAAAACTGCCGTGTAACGGAAAGAGATATTAATTTTCATTTCATTTCCACACACAAAGTGGTCAACTAGTGACCGGTAGACATTTTTATTATGATAGATTTATTATACCAATATTATGATTGTGGGAAATGACACCCGCACAGCCTTATATCTCACTAACTAACATAGGGATAGAAAAGGAGTAACCTGTAATCTTTCTTGAAGAATGGCTGGAGTTAGACTGCCCAACTGTAGACTGAGATACAGGACTGCCCTTTCCTTGATTGCCATCCTGCACTCTCCGTTGCATAGCCTCAGTCACCCTGTCGATGATTGTCACATTCACCCCATCCTCCTCCTCCTCGTCACAACTTAGAGAACTTAGGGACTCGCGTCTGGAGTAGTTAAACGGTGTCCCTATACAACATTATTGTTAAACAGTGAGCTACTTCAAGTATGCAGCCTTATACATCGCTAGCAGACATACTATGTGCATTATTGATAACAGATTTAAAAATCGCATATTATTTCACGGACCACACACGGTGTCACACACGCTGCCATATCAGCTGCTTATGAATTGTAATATTCAAAGTTTTTATGAATATTTTATTACACTGTTATTCTTTAAAATAAAGCTGCCTGCATTAACCGAGATACTTCAATGGCTTGACGAGTCATGATGCTACCAAACGACATTTCTAGTGCAAACCGAAGACGAGATTTTTTGAGAGATATCCAGATAGCCTCGATGAATTTGATCATAATGAAATGCTCGAATAATGAGTAATAAACACATTCATTTAGATTAAGCAAGGTGAAATTTTATTTGCACACACAAAATGTTTGTAATATGCGACTATCAATGAACTACTGTCGATGACACAAATTTGATTGACAACAGGTCGATACATTAGAAGATTGATGAAAATATCACTGCAGGACGACATCGAGTCAGCAAGAATTGACAGAGATTACATTGGCGGAATTATATAGACCAAACCTGAAAAATTGATTTTGTCATGGAAAAAATTTGACCCTCAAAGATCGAACTGAGCTGCAGATATACCAGATTGAAAAATCTAATTTTGCGACCGACCTTGACACACTGTTTGCTTGACCACTACAGTTATTGCTTCATTGTTAATCAGTTCACCAAGAAAGACCTCATGGATTGTGATGAAAAAGATCGTTCAAGTAAAGTTTTATGAATCAATTGGCAAATATCGTGGCTTTACGTTTTACCAAGATCAACCCTTAAAAAATTGATTAAAAATTGGTCACAGAGAGTTACTAATTATGTTGCAGAGGCGTGGTAATAATGACATTTGGAAATACTGTGCACCGCACATCTGGTTTTCTGAAGTCTAAAATGGTGTTATATTTAAGGCACTACAAGACCACACAACTCCCACTTACCTTCCACACCAAAGCTTTTCATTTCATCATTGTCCATAAGACCTGCTGCTGTAGGCGTTTTGCATTGCGCATTAGATATAGACTGAGGTCCTTTCTGGAGCAAAGAGGTAGGCAAATGTGTAGCGCGCTGCATAGGTGATGATGAAGCCTGGGGGAGGCGAGTGAGAGGTGTCTGTGAGGGTGGACCGGTTGCACTTCCCTGACGCTTGGGTAGGAGGGATGGAAGACGGGATGGAGACGAGTGGTTCGCAATTGATTTGACCGGCTGTTTACTGGTCGGCTTGGACCCAGTAGATCGACTAGTTGAATAATGTGAGTCGATAGTTAGGTCTGACAAGGACGTGCTCGTAGAAAAGTTATTCGGAGTTCCTGCAACAGGTCAAATACAGCAGATTGGAAGGTTGTAACAACAAAATCTCTTGTTTTCTTCCATTAAAGAGTTACAGATAACTTTACAGATTGTAGTTTCAATAATACTTTTTTGTAATTTCGCCCAAATACCAGTTTTTATCAACATTTTCAAGTCGTGAAAATGGAAAGCAAAATATCGACCGGACACAGCTGCGATGCTATATAATTACATTAGAATTGCTCATTTTGAGAGCTACATAACAGATTTTTTTTAAATTTTCATGTTGGATAATGGAAGAATTTTGGCTAGCACACTGATGTAGACACAAAATTAATGTAGTTCTATAACCACTGCTCATCGCAAAATATGACACAAATCTTTTCAGTATTCGTAGAATCTGTCTCAACCTTGCATTTTTATTATCAGCCAAGTCGAGTAACCATAGTGAGGCAACAAGGAAACTGGATGGGGAAAATGCATTCGAATGGCATCCAACGGAATTGCTTTCGTCTTACGTACAATCATTGGCTAATCATTGACCTTGTATACAGTCCTTACTTTGCCAAAAAAAAATGACCACCTCATGTCACAGCTTGGAGCATGCATTGCGAGTGTTTTTCTCTCCAAAACTGGTTTTTTGTTCTTCAAAGTCACTACCGCAAAACAAAGTACTCTCAATATATTGTTATAGATAGATGTAATTTTAGAATGCTGCCGGTTAGCCTGTAAGTTAATTTACGGAGAAGAGAAAACTGAAAACTTTATGGATACGCTGACATAAAAACAGGTTGATGACAGCGGCTTTATGTATATATGTTCTATGTTTCATCAGTTAGTCAGAAATAGCCGGCTTTATGTATATATGTTCTATGTTTCATCAGTTAGTTAGAAATAGCGGCTTTATGTATATATGTTCTATGTTTCATCAGTTAGTCAGAAATAGCCGGCTTCGTTATTTCTACAAAAAAATAACGATGCCGGTTTTAGTCTTATCTTTACCCATGAAAACAATCAACGGTAACTGTTCTTTTGCAAACATCTCACATGATGAGATGCAGCGTTTGTAGTCGAGTCTTGAGGAAGCTCTAACCTATTGCATTCCGTTAAGATGACATAAATGAGCGCAAAACACTTGAGATCTGATTACAGCTTCACAGTAATCAAACAGGCTATATAGGAATGTCAACGTAGGCATCATTTACTATGAAGTGTGCTCTATAACGCCTGACACGACCTGTTTGTATTATTCTAATCTTATTGTTACAGTGAAGAAGAAGTTTGCACCGCAAGTGAATTTATTCTCTCTCTAGAAACCAATAGCTAGCTTCGCTAGAAGTCGTTTATAGCTGGCACTGCATTGACTTAGCCTAGCTTCAAAACACGTTTGCAAATATTAGTCGGAAGGCACGAGCTTCCTATTGTTTCTTCACTTGACAAACACTTCAATGTCACATATGCTTTCCAAATTAAAGGAAGTTTGGTAATAAAATTTTAGAAATTTAAGAGGAAATAACATTTGCAACATAACGTCATATTCGTCATATTTGCCCTTTGTATATCCCTCTGTGAGACAGTATATTCAAATGCTACCGTCTACATAGTTGTAGCACAGTCAACACAATAAATCGCACCGCACAGGATATGGCTGTTATCATACTACTAAAGTAGCTACAACTAAGAGATGCTACTGGTTTAAATTTTCTTGTTAGAAGTTTGTTAAAAACAAAATAGCAATAAATGCAGTGAACTTTTATAATATCGCACCAGCCTTACTATATAGCTCACAAAGAAAAATAACAATTGTTACTATAATAAGAGCCGTGTCTACTTACCTGTCAGTCCGAAGATACAATTGGAACCGACTTCCACTACAGTTTTAGAGCTGGCTTACAAATTATATAATATTATCTTACTAGGAAAGACTGGATATAAATCATTTTGTCTGTACCATAATTATTAAAATAAAACTCTACATTTTATATGTAGACATTACCGGTGCCATATCACCTTCCACGCCTGAAAAGAATACAATTAGTGAGGTAAAATAGATTTAACGGAAACATTAAAATAACCACTAACCCTCAGTTGCATAGTTTCGTATGGAGTCTGCAGAAGTTTGGAATTTCACATCTGTAGCCCGCAGTTCGTTGCTGGTATACTTGAGAGATGGCTTTTCAGAAGATGGCCCAGCGCCTTTATCTTTTTGCTCTGGTTCCTCAAGCTAACGAAAGACAAAATATAGTGATATTCAAGTGATATTCATATTTACAAAAATTTAACACGCTGCCAAAGAGATAAAAGGTTTTTATTTCACTCTGGCAGAATTTGAGGACTTGATAGAAACCATGCAGTTGGTGACACAGCTTTATAACTTGCTTGAGATACATATATAGAAGGAATAACATTGACAGCACGAGCCAATTCAACTTCCTATTGCAACAGATTTACGGGAATTTTAAATGACTGGCTAAAATTTTGGATTCAAGGCAATTTGTGTTCCAAAGGAACCATGAGAAGAGAAATACCTAATCAGTCATGCATACCTTAAACAGACATTAAAATATATGTAGAGTAAAGCCGGCAAACACAAGTGCATTTTAACGTAATTATCGCTTTTTGTTAGCAAACCTATGGTATGAGGAAATAGAAATTCAAGTTGTGCATTAAATTATGTTGCCAGATGATTATATTGCCAGATAAATGTTATAACTGATCAACAATAACAAATCAACAATTGAATAGATAAACCATCACACATATCGAGAAACCAATATAATAATTTAGACAGCTTCAATGGAATTCCTTCAACAAGAGTAGATAAATCTTCGTAATCACAAATGAGTTGTTCAAAATTGCAAAAGTGATGTGCTCACCTATATAATGTTGGAAAACAATAAGCTAATCTTGGATAAAAATCAGTATGCCAATATATAAAAATAAAGAATGATTTGAAAGTGATTATGGCTATAGTTAGACCAAGTTATCGAGCACAATATGATCTAACTTGTTCTATCGTTCCCAGTGGTTCCAATCACACACCTGAAATAGCTGTTTACTGAGACAACTCGTTTTAGAGAGAGAGTTAGTAAAGACTGTAGAATGTGGGGTAACAAGTGCTTGCATATTTTCAAAAAGCTTTGATAAAACTTTATCCATGCATCAACGTAGCAGCAGGCAGTGCCTGTTGTTTATCGCTAGCCTATGTATCACAATTTCAGTGTCGAATGCGCTGTTCATTTCCTTCATCGCCTACTCAAAAATTTTAATAAATGGAGACTGCGGTGAACATGGAATAGCATAGCTTTTATAGAATAACGCAGCCATAGAAACAATGTTTTTCATTGGAATATAAACCATTCACATGTTCAATGCTAGTTGCGTATAAGACAGCAGAGTAATAATTCTTTTATAAGTCTATGAGTCTAAGTCTATAAGTTATAAGTCTTGAGCACATAACTCTTTTGCTGCAAGAAGCCTTATAACGGCTTGCCTTAGTACCTATGCAATAAAATAGACCACAGATCCACCCACAATTTCGCCACAATAAATTTAGGATATTGGGTTATCATTTAGCTACAAAAACGAAACCAGTTAGTTTTTTTACTCACAATTTACATCATACTATCGCGATTTCCAATTTTTAGTTTACGATGGATGAAAAGAAGAATTGTAAACAGCGACCTAAAGATATTATTGCTTGCAAAATACTTCAACACTAGGCCTCAGATATTTCTAATAAATATATTTTTATATAGGGAATGTGGGTTTGCATTTTGGTTAAACTGCAAAAACAATAGCGCTCTCCTTATGCAACCGGTTTTACTAATCTAAAAAAAATACTAAACTTGGCTTTTGTTTGCCGAATGCATTGATTCTGAGGCCAAGTTTTCTGCTGGTTCTGAAAAACCTTGTATTAGCAGTCTATGACAAAAACTCTAACTTTCACAGCAAAAATACCGAGTGTTTGGCGGCAAATAGCTTGTGGCATAAATTAATTCCGTGAGAAAAGCAAAAAATTCCGTAGCGAAAGAGTTAATACAGCCAAGAACCAAGGGATCGCCTCATCGATTCATGTTTGATTAAACCCTTTCAAATTTTGCCTTAGTCACTACCCATTTTGATTCGCTACGATAGACATGAAATCTTTAGTAATGCACTAATAGCATTATTGCGGTATCCAGCTTATTGTTTGCAGTAAAATTCTAAACTGCAAAAACTGCGCTCGCCGCTAGCGAAATTAATCAATGGGACACCAACAGTGCATCAGTGTTCCAAAAGACTAGTAAAATGCTGAACCTAGTGCCTTCATGATACGTGGCTCTGTCTATATATAGGGAATCATTCTCTCAGAAAAACCACTATCACAAACAATGCAGCTTCTGACAACTCCAGTGGTTTAAAGTACCTCAAAAAATGTCCACGCTTTGTTTTGCATTGAATACAGCCGCTAATAGCTCTGTTGACATCTCTGCCTCAATCCACGGAGAAATTTAATGACAGGTATGGATACGTACATGCGCAAACAATCACTGGATAAATGATACAACAAAGGTATCCACGAATATCAAATTTTCGAGATGACCCAAATCCTGATAAGTACCAAAAGGTTTTTTTGCTGAAACCTTAACCGGAGTAATGTAGAAGATAGACCTAATTCAAATAACATTCCTAAGTTCACACCGAGTTCATGAGGTATTATTTGATACTATGGGCTGTAATCTAATGCCACAATGATGGAAAACTTTTGCATTTTCTCAGAAAACCTGACTGTCAGCTGGAAATGATTAAATAAAGCCTTAGCTTACAATTCTGTGAAACAGACTTGACAAAAACTATGAGCTCCCTTAAAATAGAGCAATATAATGCATTTCCACTCTTCAAATGGGTTTGGAGTTGCTTCCACTTCAAATCATAGAAATAGTAAAATCAATGCCCCTTTGCTTTGCTAAATTTTCGTGAAGCCATTCGCTGTGAGAGTGCTTCAACATCAAAGAAACGTTCACTGCTGATGGATCTGAATCGGTAATACTAAGATCTCCCAAATGGAAATAAAAAACTATGCACGCTTCAGATACAAAAACGTTCTTCTGTTACTCACTACTGTTTCTGTATGACTTTTTGCTTTCACATTAACACTTACACACCAAGGATGGGCTGCTTTTACGCGGATGACAAAAAAATATCTTTTTTAATATCCACAATTGGAAAAGTGACCTTGACCTGAATGCATGTCAACCTTTAACAAGTTTTGTTGCGAGGGATACATCGAGAACCTTGAAAAAATCTATAGTGCAACTTCGAAGCGTTGATACGGAATGATAGCAATTTGTTTGCGATGGAAAACTCCAAACTCATTCGAAAAGTGGAAGCGCAGTGATATTGAGCTCCAAAACTGATCCTCTATGTTCCTAACTCTATGGACCACAGCACTTATATAGGTATATAAAACTGATCATCTATGTTCCTAACTCTATGGATCACAGCACTTATATAGGTCCTGATAAGCTCATTCAATGTCAAATGCATAATTTTGAGCTCCTAATATATTGATTTATAAATGTTACGGCCTTGATTGGAAAGTGTTTTAAAACAATGGTTAGTGCGGCTATCAATTCTATATAGCGAAGATTTTTGAAAATTTTTCCCCACAAAAGTGCTAATACGTTAAAAGATAAGCAAGTAATCTAAACCCATACTTTTAACATTAGAAAGCTGTACAACGGTAAATTTTACATAACAGTTTTGATCTTTTAAAACACTAATCTAGGTAAAAATGTCAGTCATGAGAAAACAACTCTTGCAACAGTGAAAATGGCTACTAAAGTACTAATCACTCATAAACTGGTTAGAAAGAATGTACTATTGGAAAAAATGGTGGTCCCTGAAGCTGTCGCAATGTAGTAAACACCTTGCATAAACACTTGGGAATTACCCATGAAAATCCGTCAAAAACGTATAAAATTTGAACATTATGCCGCATCCTTATAATTTTTTCTGTAACCAAATGAGAAGAGCTAAGGCAAAAAAGCATAGATAAGGGCAGATAAGAGAAATCGGATACCACAAGGCTAATTCAATTGAGTTGCAGGTGTCAAATATACAATGACAAGGCGTAACACATAGTTGCGTCATAAGAAAGTTAAAAACACACGATAAGGAAATGATGCAATGATCGAAATGCAGGAAACTTGGTAATAATAAGCTCATAATAGTCCAAGTAGTTATGCGCTCTCCACAGGACAGTTATTTCTCTAACTAAACATACATTCAAGCAAACATTCCATATTTTGTGTAGAAGTTCACGCCTGGCCTTTTTCATCGCTGTGGAAAAACCTATGACAGCTAGTAACATCATGCGATGAGACAAGATAAGCTGATAGAATTGAAAGGGCTAAACAATTCTAGACAATGAAGGCCTTGTAGATGAGAAATAATTTTTTCTATAAAAAAAATGTGCCAAATGATGTTGCTATCTCGCTGCCGTTGCTGTCATTGATATTGGCTGTTGCGTTGAAGATGCAGCATTACGTGTCTCTGTCAGACTATTGGCAACTATAGCTAGTCTATTCACACTTTCGTTTGATCTTAGAGTTTCAACTACCATCAAGTTTGTCAATTTTATTCTTGAAAAATTCTGGCAGACAGATTACCTCAAACATGAAAAACAATTGCAAATGATAGAAAAATACATTTGCACTTTCTGATGAACTCTACAAACAAATTTGCGCAAGTTTATTAAATTACTTTAGTGGCATTTGAAGTAAGTCACTCAAGTTCATATTTAAAAAAAAGAAAGACCGAAGACTTTATCAAATTACTGCTAGGAATCAAGCAGATGAAAGCCTAATTAATGAATTCCCTCAGTTGGGGTTGGCACATTCCGTAAATTGCTCTATATGATACAGATGGCCAGCTTTAGACTTCACCCTACAACGGGACCCATATTCCAGCATATCATTAGCGAAATGCAGCTGGCTACCGTGCCAGAATGACAGTCTCCATTGAACTGAGACAATTAAGTAGATAAGTGTCAGCAAGCATCAAGCAGTTTCCGCTGAAGCCCTGGCATGACGGTAGAATAAACTAAAACAACCTGTCAGCATAGTATGCCAGCCTACCTGCGATAGTTTGCACGACTTCTTTGGTATGGCCGAAAAAATAGCATTGCTGAGGAGATTATCGCCGTCGCTGTCACTACTGGTATCGCTGGCTGACAGAGCACCCGCACACGCCTGTTGTTTTGTGGCCTCTTTGACAACAACTTCCGACGGCTTTGCTTCAGTCTCGCCATCTGCATTTAGAAAATTTAAAATGCTAAACAATGACAGACCGCTTCTACTTAATCAAAAACTTGGTAGATATATTACAGATTCCCACTGTAACCAACTTTTTTCAATGTCATACATAAAATTAATAAAACAAAACTGCTCATTATGGCTTGTAAGAAATACTTCAGCCAACATCATCAAAATAAATTGCGCATTTCTTACACTAGGGGAGAACTCCTTGTGTTTGTACACATATTTCTGAAGTATTAAATGGAAAACAATTGGAAAGTAAAAGGTGTATGAAATGATGTTTACTTAGAATTGACAATTCAACCCAAGAATATTTAGTCTAATCTTAAACAAAAGATAATAGTTTATTTACATATTTATTCATACTATGTACAAAAATGATGTTCGGTTTGCTCTAAATACAAATACAGATTTAGATGCTGAGATTACATGGACAACCAACTCAAAAACACATTCTCTGCACATAGAAAAATGCGCTGTAAAAATATACAAATATGACAAATGGAGATCAGCACACGTTTAAAAAAATAACAATGTTCAGAATTGCAGTTACCCTGTAAATGCATGATCGCTTAAATTTCAGAAGAAATGGTGACAGCGTTCATTTTGCACAATGCTGTACCTCATACATACATGTATGTCAACACGCTGCCAAAGACAACTGAAAGAACGATGTGATTAGAACAAATAGAAAAGGAAAGCGGAGCAAAAAAGATAAACTTTCCCCAAAGTACAGTGCCACCCGCTTTAGGATATATTGTTATTGGATAGAAATTGATATTTCCTTATATCACAACAGGAGTGTTGAAACTGAATGAGGCATGATTTAAACCCACCTTTTAAATTTCATTACCTGAATAGTTTATGCGGAAAACGTTTGACACCTAAGCTATGTCACACAGCTATGTACAAATATATTGGATTAAAATGCTAATGAAAGCAAATGGCTGGCAATGAAATTGAATACACAATGTACGCTGCCAATTTCGCTACGTATGTTATGCAAGCGAAAGCGGCTAATCATTGCGCAGTGTTAATGCAATTGAATTGTCATAAATCTAAGCTGACTGAGAGAAGTTGTGCCACAGACCAACGGAAGCATCGACATAATCAGCTGATTGTGTCAAAGCCACACGATACTTTACGCAAAGCTTTAGGTAAAGGTAGCGTTAAGAAGGCAAACTGTGGAACATGAATGTTACAACAGAGAATGACTATCAACTCGGTTGTTCAGGTACCGAGCCACTCTCTGCATATGTACACTTCACACTCTCTACACTCTCTATCACAATGTTTACATGATGTCGCTAATCCGCAAGTTTGCGTTCTCCCAAGATGAAAACGGCATAAATCCGCAAGTCAAGCAGGTTTTGCTACTCATCAATTTTAATCGAATGTTTCATGTTTGCCAAAGATGACAACGACTCTGGCGAATGATGCGCAAAAAAATGCCGTACAAGCTAGTATATTATGCATATTATTCTTTGCATAGTATTATGTCAAAAAATTCATCTTTTCTACTAATGCAGGCAATGTTAAGCCAGTGTATTGTACTCGTACAGTATGTTGTCATGGTTTGATTAATCCGAAAGCTTTTGTCAGCCACATATTGAAAATGGTGGGAACCTGCAAGTCAAGCGCGTTTTGTTACTCAAAATTTTTTATCGAATGTTTCATGTTTGTGAAAGATGGAAACGACTCTGGCAGATGATCCGCAAGAAAATGCCGTGCAAGCTATTCCATTTTCAACATTTCCCTCACTTCGGTCATTGCCATTTCAATTTGACGAGACGGGAGTGGGCCGCTATGACCTCTGACGTAGAATTCCTTATCTTTTTTTTACAAAGCGCTGACTTTAATGCGCAACAAGTGAATGTCCGTTGAAACACTTATCGCGTGGTAACAGAATGTGCGCACAACTCCAAATTTGCATCATCTTCGTACGATGGAAACGGTGTATATTAGCTGCTGAACAATTCCTGACACGTTTACCAGAACTAACAGCCAACAAATGATCCAGGAATTATACTGGAATAGCTTGCAAACTGTCCAATTGTTGAGCAAACTGCCCTCGGATAGAATGCAAATTGTATAAAATATGATGACAGCGGGCATGCATTTACAATCTGCCGCAAAGTTAGCCGAATTTGCATATCCTAACCAGGCAGCTGGGATTCATGTGTACATTTTTTTTCACTTTCCAATTAATCTAATAAGTAAGGCAAGGGAGGTTTTTGGCAAAAGTATTTTTATTATATAAACATTGCTGCAGTATCTAAAATGACAGTTAAGTTTGGCAACAAATCTACAAAGCATCTCGATAACTTGGCCAATTGTGACGAAGCCAGCGAGACCCTGAAATTTTTCAAAAGACCTTGCTTGGGTCGGCCCAAGGTCTACAATACATTTGTGTATCTATAAACTACTGCAAAAAATAGCCAAACTGGTGGAAATACTTCAGAGCAGAAAAACTGCCTAAATATAGCTTTAAATACCAGAATCCAGACCAAAAAGCTATAAATATTTTGATACAAGCAGCAACAGCAATACAATAACTAATATAAAATTTTATGAATTTAAATTTAAAATTATTATCATTATTCTATTTAAAACTGCTCTTAGCATTAAGTTGCAGTATTGTATTTATATGGTTGTTGCTACCTAACAACTACCTTCGTAATAGTTACAAAATTACTTTTTTATTCAAAACGTTGTTTCTTATTCATATTAAACTTTATATACAGCAATTCCTCAAGTTTGGCGGTTAATAGGGACCAGCCCCCTGCCAAAAGTAAAAATCCACCAAACTGAGAGTAACAAACTCGTATCTGATAAAGTCACGGTTTCATTAATCGTAAGCAATTTCTTCTTTTTCCAAGTTCAAGGATTGAGGGCGGTTAAGCGACCTAATGAAGGGTGTCACACATGCTTTACACTTTTACACGTCACAAGATATAACAGGAGAAATAGTGAACTGTGGCAGCTACTAGTGCAATGATGATCGCGATGGGATCTTACTGGGTCAGAGTATCAGAGAGATTTATATATTCTATGTATTTTAGTTTTATATTTATTTTCTTTAACTTTTAATGAATATTTTTTACCTCGCAAAGTACTGAAGTCTAAAACCTGAACTGCCAAGTAGCGAAGGATTACTATGAAACGTTTCAAGTGTTTGTCACAGTTTGTTTGTTTTAAAGGTTTACAACTTTATATTTTATTATTATTATTAGGATCAATACTTGCAAAAATGAACAGTTTACAGTGGTTCGGGAACACAGATGAAACTACTCAAAACGGTTTCAAACTATTATTGACACGCAATTATGTCAATATTGAATGTAATATATACGACATATATATGTAATATATACGACATATATATGTAATATATGCGACATATATATGTAGTATATACGACATATATATGTAATATATACGACATATATATGTAATATATACGACATACATTGTCAAGTATTGGAACTCACATGTTTATAGCATGGATGAAATGAACAGTGAAACTGAACACAGTTTCAAGGACTGGGATGACTAATGAGTCCAAACTGAGATGTGAACCAAAGAATCAGTAAGTCTATGTACGGTTTTGATATGGACTACATAAATCTATATTTAGACCTGACGGATGTGATTAAGTTATCAAAATCCGGTAAATGTCTTGAAGCCAACAGCTAAACAGTAGGCCTATGCAATTTTAAGAAATCAATTCAACAACTAAGAGACAATTAAGTCATAAAAAATGAGCTGAAATAATTCATCCGGTCATAAATATTAAAAAGATTTGTGAATCACATTCGTGCATCTACATGACGCTGCCTAACTACACTGTCCAAGAAATAACGAGTGTGGAAGGATATAAAAATAGAGATATTCTCGATGAGGAATGGCTCCATAAGAGGTAAACAATACTCATCTATCTTGAGAACAGGTAAACAGGGAGTGGAAAGGTACCGCTAACTTATGTCAATAAACAGCCGTATCATAAAAAAGCAAACTGTCACAATTGCGATTTAATAATAAACAAGGTACCAGGTACACATATCCTTGCCAACTAAATACGATTGCAAAATTAATAATAAAGCGGGAGCTGTTAGCATAACATCGAATATCATTGATTACGACATGTGCTTGACAAGGTTTGGTCAACAGGTGCTACTAGAACTCTGCACTTGATAGAACCAATCTACCATCACCGTAAAATGCACTGGGCAAATCTATAAGCATTGCAGAAATGCTTGAATGGCCTGCAGGCTTTGCAGCCATAAATACACTGTAGATTAGAAGTTATGCACGCCTGACTTCATACTGCTATAGCTATCTCTACCTGATTTATCTAGCTCATTGAGCTCGTCGTCGATGACACTGAGGTCGCTGAGAGAGGTCGCTGTAGATTTGTTGTAGGGAGTGTCCTCAGTGCAATACGCCATCACTGTTTCCTCAGCAAAATGATCATCATCAGGAGTAGGTGAATTGGCTGACACTATTGGTGGGGCTTGCCTTTGCTGCAAATCAACGACGGTAAGGTTAGGGCAGTGGCAAACACTCTCATATAACCCGTTACAACATGCCACTATTGACAGCTCTGATAGTAAAGCATCTCTACACATTTTACAGATTTGTGTAAAATGTTTACAGTACAGGAGAAACGTGTTATGAGATGTTCACTTGTGAGAGGACAACTCCTTGTCAATATAGAATACTTTGTGACACAGTATAGTATGTTGGACAATATTATCAAGCACATCAAAAGAACCGACTGCGCAAGTTGTTCTGGCTTCCTCAGATTCATGTAGAAGATATATTCAAACAACCTTAGCTAGTTGAGTTGATTTGAGGATTCTCTTAGACGGCATCCTCAGCTTGCTGCCAAAGGTGGTTTTGCTGCGGGGTACTCCCTTGCTGACTTGACGACTGGCAGCTGCTGTTACCTGACTGTCTGACGAGCTTTTGGGCAGCTTCCCTCTATTACTAGGTAGTGGCAAGGCAGAGCTGATGCATTGCTGTAAACAAATTGTAAAGGTAGGTTTAGAAGTGTGATATTGGCCTCTGCAGTTAGCTTGGACACGCATATGCTACCGGTTGAGGCCCCAGCATCACACAATAAACCAGTGGAGAAAAAAGAGAATTATGTATGATATATTTAAACAGACACTGAGATTTGATTGAACGCAAATGACAATTACCGTTGTTTCGAGAACTAAAAGAAAAATATTTTCTGGTACGCTCTTGGAGGTACATTTGCTGAAGACTGCATGTCAGGCTTCAGTTCTAATTATAATAAAGATCAGATTTTCGACAAGCAAAAACGTAGCGCAAATCTTTATCTCTGTTATTGGAACGGAAGACAAACAAGATATATCGGTCCGCAATGCCTCACCTTCATAATAGAATCACTCTAAGCCAAAATTTAAAATTTACTAGTGGATAATGCAAGATTTTCCTAATTAGTGGAACGACGAGAGATCCGCCAGCTGATACAGCTTGGCGTGTTTTTTTTGTAAAAACATTGTATATGGTTTGTCTGTGGCAGATCATAACCATAAATGAATCCTTTATGATCCACCGAAGAAACAATAAACGACGGCACAAACAGTCACTGCGCCGAGTACAAAAATATAGAGTTGCACCATCTAGTGATAGAAAGAGATGGTATGGAAAGTGTGCTAATAACAAACTAACTAGCACATATAAAAACAGTCATGGTCACCAACAGCTATGCAAAGGTGGCTATTATTGGATATTTGAAAAGTGAGCTGTGCAAAGAAGAGAAAAACTGCAACTTGAGACGAGTCAACTAAGAATTGGTAAGAAAGTGGATGTTGCAAAAAAGAGTTGAGAAATGGGTGAGATGGTTTCAAGCGAAATGCGTTGGAAAAGAAAAGAGAAAGTGATAGACAAAACCAAGGTGAAAACAGGGATAAGCTACACAAGCGATGAGTGAGTGGTGGAAGTTTAACAGAAATAGAGAGAGAAGAGCGAGGATAAGGGAAGAGCTGAGATACCATTAAACTCTTCAAAATACTGAGTCAGCCACTAGTACAACTCTTGAACTTTTGAACTCCGACACAGAGTTGTACCCCAAATACACCCCAAAAAGACAATGATGGCAGTAAACAAGGCAATAGATATTCAGCCCTTTCACACCTAGTCGACTCTTAACTGTACAAGTAATGAATATATTACCAAAACAAACTTAGAAAACTGTAACATGGTCTACAGTTATAGATTGTTCCTAAGGCTTCAACTATAACTTAACATCGTTCTTAGGGTTTTAACTGTAATTGTGCTTTTTTAAGACTAACTGTAACTAATTTGTAAATTAGTTCTTTATTTGTCATCAATTTTAAGGCCTTAGCTGTGACTTAATCTTTGCTTTAGCTTTACGGTTTAACTGTAATTCTCATCACATGCGAACTTCTTTTATAAAATTATTTTCAATCGTCATGGGGACTAGAACTAGCCAATATTAGATACAAACCTGCAGCATGAGATCATCTCCATCAGAAGATGAATCGGAATCATTCATGCTTTCACTCACTGTCCGTGACCTCTCCATGACTTTTGCTGGTGCACCATCAGCAGCTTGATTAGTGCTGCTGGCAGCGGATGCACATGCTGTGGTGTCAGATTGTTCTTTCTTTTTCACACCTAACGAGGCTGGCTTAGGAGGTAAGGGTGGAGGCTCCTCATTCGATCCGTCATTTACCACTTCAGCGGCAGGTTTCACCTTCATCGAAAGGTCTGCGAAAGAACAGAGAGTTAGATAACACATTATATCTCGGCCCCCTTCCATGATCACTTAAGTCTGCTCTTAATGTTATTGTTGTATGAAACCACCACTTTGTCTATGATACCTGCACATGAGTGTGTATTAGTAATGAAAGTCATACGTTTGAAAACAATCTTTAGCGATACTCACTCTAGTTTTTTTAAACTCGATATGTACATTAATAACGATGGACACTCAAGTAACTTTCCCGATGCAAAAGTGCAATTGAGACTAACAAATTCCTCCAATGAAATCTCAGTCACATAAAAAGGTGATGAAGAAGCACTCACAACTTACAAATGTTACCTGCTACATTAAAATGATGTATCAAAGTCATTGGTACCCTGTCTAGCGAGGTCCTTAAGCTAACGTTGAACACTCTTTTATCCTCGCTATAACAGCCTTGTGCAACATGAGTAACCAGCTCTCGAGGTTTCACAAGATTTCTGAAAGGCTCAATAACCATTTTTACACGAAGGACTGTAGAGACAAAGAACTAGCATCTTCTAATTTTTTGTCAAGTGATGGTAGGCCTACGCCTAAATAAGAGTCTACTAAAGGTCAGCTCACCCAGATTTACACTAACTTACTGTCAAAATCTGTCTATTGACCTACAATTTTTCTGCCCAGTGTGCTCAATGCCTAAGCCTTGCATTTTTCTATCCTAAACCTGATAAATTGGCAAAGAATTCTGTAGCCTCAAAACTGAAAACCTAAACAAGTGACTTATTATTCCCGACTGTAATTCCACCATGGCACCTAGAGCTCAAGCTTGAATCTTTAAGATTATATGATTTGACTTCCAACGGAGTCTTAAGTTGGTGCGATAAGAAAGCAGAGCTTTGTATAAACAATATGAACCAAACGCATACCAAGAGGCTTCAGTGAACTGCTCATTGCTGCCGCTGTTCCTATCGACTCCTTGCTCATGGATGAACGTAACATAGTGAGAGTAGACAAGGGTACCTCGGGCTCATCCAAGAAAGTAAGGGCACTCAGACTACTGCGTGTAGAGTTTGGACCAGGTGTACCTAAACATACAAAGTTTCCTAAGCAGATGATAGCAACTGATACACTGAACAATACAGAGTGGCTGAGCATGTGGTACAGTGAGCAGGTAATTGCAAAGCCTGATACTACAACGGGCCAATGTTGTTTAGGCATGCTGTTTATAATGGTTCCCTGGAACAGCTAAATATTATCAAATAGTGCAAGCATTATAAGACACATTTTTAGGAAGCTAATCTTCATATTGACCACATGAGCAGTTATCTTTTCAAACGCACAAGGCAAGTTAAGATAACTCCAAATATGATGTAAAAGTGATAAAAGGGTATTGTAACTAATACAGTTGGGTCATTTTTACAATAAGGATCCTGTATCTAACAGTTTGGGTAAATCTAGATCAATTGTTAGAAATCTATAGCCCTTCAAATGTTAACCATAACAGCCTTGCATGCCTTCGTAACGGAAGGGATTGGCCAACACTTATTATAAATCAAGGAATACTGAAACACGAGCTAAGAGTTGCTGTAAAAGGGAGCAAACACACCATTATTAGTAAAAGGGTACTTCGGCCTTCACCCAAACATTATATAGCAAAAATAAATTGTTCACCGTTTATGACAAGGCCTTTTGTTATACCAAATGCTTATTCCTACCTAGTCAAAAAATACTTTTTAATGTTAGTATTATTTATATGTCAAAATCTTTAGTCAAAACTGTAGTTATCTTTTATCATTATAGTTCATACTATTTGATTTGCAGATGTTAGGAAAGCAAGTCACGGATTGAGTACCTCATCTGGATTTCTTGGCTTTTTACATGACGATCAAGGAGTTGTTTACTCAAGACAACTCCTCAAAAGATCTCATTTTAAAGGTGAACGTGCACAAAATTTTTAGTAAATTCTACCTGAAAGTACCAGTATTTTTCTATTATTTGTGAATGTTTTTGATGTTGGAGGTGATCTGATTGCCAGGATGTTTCAAGATTAAAATTTATAAAACTTGATCGCGATTAAAATGCTCAGATTAAGCGAAAGTGTGATTATGACGTCTTGAGTTGCAAAGAGACCGACAGAATAGAGACGCCTCACGCTTCAACTTGACCGCAATAGCCAATATCAGCTATCACAATGATAACAACTAGTCACGTCATTTTGCACGTCTTTTTTTTCTAAGCCTTTTAATCACTATCAAGTTCTATTGATTTTAATCTTGAAACATCCTGCCAATCATATCACCTCAAAGATAAAAACGATCGCAAATAATAGAAAAGCACCGATACTTTCTGATAAAATAAATGAAAGTGTTGTGTAGGTTCCTCTTTAATACTTAAATACCTTTTCAGAAGTATGTGACCAGCACTTTACTATAATCTATATACATATAGTATATATCTATATAGTATATATAGATACTTTACTATAGTAGAAGATATAATACACAGAAGAATTAAGTCTACGGAAAGGCTTTCAAATTGGTTGTTAAGTTACTAGCGGGTCATTCTGTGACCAACCTTCTACAGCGTATGTCCTCACGGTATCTGACAGGAACTGGTCTACTTTACTGTTAGCTGAAAGCGAAGCCTTCTGAATAGAATGCATAGATGAAGAAGACACAGGTGCTATCACGGGAGCGGTTGACCGCAATATTCCAGGTCTTTTCATTTCAGGAGCCCCCTTAGCTACCTCAGACAGATTTGATGGCTCGGACAAAGATTTCGGTTGAGCTGAACTGTTTCCTGTCACTGTCAGATCACTATTTGCGAATTGTTGGCGAGTTCTGTCTAGCTGTGAGGTATTATGGATTAGGCGCGCAGGAGCTTGTAAAGCTTCTGCATTCTGTACCAAGGCGTCGGTACGAGTCATCAGACTTTCTGTGACCATTTGTTTTGGTATGTGTTGAGGTAGGTTTGGCGTGTGCTGTGTTCCATATTGGGCCTGCTGAAACTGTGGGTGGGCAGAGACTTGATGAGTGGGCTGACAATACTGATCAAGCAGATGCTGAGCGTAGTTGTTGGTGAGTTCATTGCTGACTTCAGGACCTTGGAGACTGGCCAAGCCTGATAGACTGCCAAACATTCCTGACAGTCCAAGGAGGCTAGCTAAGTTTTGTGAGGCCGGATCAGGTGGTGGCTGGGAGTACTGCGTCGAGCTTAACTGTTCAGTCGGAACCAAAGGAGGTGTTTGCGCATCCTTTCTTAGCTCTGTACGCTCTTTGATCTTCCGTCTAGTAGTCGGACTATGCTGAGTAGTGCCACCCGGGGAGTCGGGGAGATCACTCGGTGATACAACTTGAGAGGCTCTCCTAAACAAACCAAAAGAATATGATGCTCAAATCATTAGATCAAAAATAATAAAAACACTAAATAATGAACCACAAGCGCATCAAGGGAAGATAAATACTAAATAGATGAAGCATGAAAGGGGGAACGCAAAGGCAAGTAAGCAGCTCACCTGCTGTAGTCTGAGAACACCGAACTGTGAATAGATTGTTGATCGCAACTGGAAAGAGATGCGAGAGAGCTGGCCCTGCTGAACATCATTGGGGTTTCCTGGACATGGGCGTGTTCATCAAAGGAGACAGACTGCGAAGAGCAAATATATTTATTAGCTTTAGATGTATGATCAGGGGCAGAGAAGGTATCAAAACTGCACTAATCAAGAGCAAACACAGCTATAAGAAGTAGCTACAATCACCTTTTGCTCAAGGGGAGTTTTTAGAAGAGGAGCTTTGGCATGCGATGAAGGACTTAGGACTTCATCTTCATGTATTCTCTCCAGCCCACCCTGTGTGGGTAGAGCTAGAGGTGCGGGAACACTCTCTCGAGACATCCCATTGGTTGAAGTACCTTTTGCGTCGATAGCACTGCAATGAAACAAAAGGATTATTGCTAGAGAATGTGACAGCTATTGTCAGAAAGCACCTGCATCATCTTTTCACTTTAGAAAACAATCATATTATGAAACTTCCTAGCAAGGGTTGGTCAAACAATTGCAGTCAAGCGTAAATAGTAATGATACTAAATACAGTTAATAACACTCACTATTTAATAATACTTAATATTTAATAGTAATTACTATTTAAGAATATTTACAATATAATAATACTTACTATTTAATAACACTTACTATTTAATAGTATTTACTATTTAAGAATACTTACAATATAATAATACTTACTATTTAATAACACTTACTATTTAATAGTACTTACTATTTAAGAATATTTACTATTTAGTAATATTTACTATTTAATATAATTACATAGTTAATAATAGTTTTTTTATTGCTTGTGTGGGCACATTAACTATAGTTAATAGCTAAAAGCAACGTCAAGAAATGACCTCACCTGTTTAGACTGCTAAGAGAGCTAACCCTACTGATGCCAGTCAGGGGTGTATCCTCTGTAGCATATGTCTTAGGAGGCTCATCCTCCCCCTCCTCCTGATGCTTAGGAGCACTGGTGATCATGGTAGGAACTTTCCCTCGCAACCCTTGCTTAGCCTCTGACGAATTACCAAGTTTCGTGGAATCTTCATTGACCTGAGATTGTGTGCTTGTAGGTTGAGAGCTCACAGAATGCTCATCCTTTTCCGAGATGGCCTCTTCTCCTATCTGCGATACAAGAATAACGCTGTATTAACACTTTGAAGACTAGGCTTGAGACAATTCGGGAAATTGTTTCCCCCTGATCCTATGCCTGGCTAAACTCAGATGCGTTGTTTCGCTTTGTCTTTCCACATTTCCGGTTTACTTGAGTAAACCGCAAGCGCAGAACAAGTAAACCGGTGCGTAATATGGTTTACGTATTGCGGTATTGCGCAGCGGTTTACTTCCGGTGCGGTAGATGTTTTCAGCCTAATGCCAAAGTTTCAAGTCAATTGGACTTCAGAACACTTCTAACTGACTGAGAAATGTAAAATGGCTGCTGAAAGAACATTAGTTTCTGATGACACACTAATCGAAATTATTGGTGAAGGCTAAAAAATAGACAAAGCTAGAAAGCTTTATCTCCTCAGCAACAAAAGTTTTATAGTAAAACTATTTGTTTTTCTATTCATAACTAATATACACTGTCTATTAGACTCGGTGTACTGCAACCATTTTGTTTTTTTCAGCAATCTCCAAAACATGACTTCTTTGAAAGTGGGTGACAAAAAACTATTTACTCTATTTGATTTCTGTTTTTGTCATTGAGTTCTACAAGCTTGGAGTTTCAATATGATGTTTACTTTAACAGGAGTTGTGCTATCCCAAATGCTTTCACAGTTGATGGAAAACTGTTAATATGGTCTAGGATCAGGGGACCTGCTTGAATATACAAGAACAGACTTCAAAGTATTTAAAGCAGTATCTGTGCATTCATGAGAGGATAATTCCCAAATTGTAAATGAATACCAGGATACCTTATTGAGTTCATTCATAGAAGTGGCAGTTGAGAGGTAGTTCATCGGGGTGCCCTCTGTGCAGAATGTCTTAACTTGATCCTCTCCGTGTTGATCCTCTATCCTTGACAACTCTGGCATAGCCCGAGAACCTGAAGTAGCAGCTGTTCTTTGACGGGGCGCTTGTCTTGGAGCCTGCTGTGCCACTGCAGGCTTCTCTGCCATAGCTTTAGCTCTGCAAACATATGGCGGTAATAAAGGAGTAAAACAAGTCATATTTGTATAAATTGCTTTTGTCGAGTTACTGGTACTAAACAAAAGAGAATATTTTATGGTAAGATATAATTTTCAATTCAAAATACTAAGCATAATTCATGTCCTCTGACTTTATTCCAAGGAAGTTCCCGAGTCTGTGTGATTTACTACCAAGCGTCCTTGACTTTTTAAAAAATTACGATTAAGCATGCTTCATCACGAGGACAATTGAAAATTAATACTTCTGATGGATAAGACAGTTCTAGACAGGTTTACCCGTATTAAACCTCTTCAGTTGCAATGATAAAACTATGGAGCTGAGTCATAAACAACGGTGCTAAGCTATGACCGATAAGTGTGACCGCTACATGGAAAGCATCAGCTAGGAGGTCTCTGCTGGCAAAATTAATTGAAAAACCTAAAAAAATGTGACAACCCATAATTTTTTATTATATTTTAAAAGAAATGCGTAGATATGACGGAGCTCCTCTCAATGTAACTGTTGAAATTTCTAGGTCAATAAACGGTAAGTTGTTTTTATTACAATCAAGTGACATATCTACCATATCTTCCATTGACTATAACCTTGAGCCCTTGGTAATGATTGCGAATACAAACTGGCCAACAAAATTTAACTGAATTGCCTTTTAATATCAAGGAAAAAAATGCTTTCCAATTTTCTTTTTCGCATAGCGTGTAACCTTGATGACTCGCTCGATTCCGACATGACCTAAATGGCTGACTCATGCTCGGAGAACAGCGGAAATATCTTCTCCATGGTAATACTAAAGTACAAACTTGCCCTGCACAGCCAGCTGCTTAAAAGAGGTTATTGAAGAAAGTAATTTGTGAAGTTGTCTCCACTGACATAAAAGTTTGAGGAAGCAATTACATACAACTTACTGTAAGTAGCCACTGAACGAGGTGAACAAATCAAGAGCAAGGCAAAGAATATCAGGAAACATACTTGATTTGTTCAAGGGACGGGATATCAAAGTCCATAAAGTAGGAAGGATCCATGAAGCTGCCAGAGCTAGTCTGGAGAAGCATAGCTGGATCGTGGTGCAAGAATGCTGCTGGCAGTTGACTCACTCCATAGTTCATGTGCTGCCGCTGTAGGGCACTACTGCCATAATTTGAGCTAGAAATTCCTGAAGCAAAAAAGACTGCCTGAAATCCTCTTACTAGCTCATCAACAGTATGGAAGTTAAATAAATATATATGGGTAGATGAGGTGGAACAAAGTTAACTGAGATAATGCATATATGCCAGAGGAGTTGTCATTCCATAGACAAGCTATGACTCAGTAGGCTTCTGTTCCTATGTTCAGGTATCAGAGACGATACAAACTGAAAATTTTTACTTAGTCTGGCACTACCGTATACGGTAGATATCCAAACATAAAAACAACAAGCAAACCTCTGAAGATATAGATAACAACTGTTGCAGTCGCAATATGAAAATTACGCTCTACCAGAGTTGGCACAGAAAAAATCAAATGATTTAAATTGTTGATATAAATCATGATTTAAACAAGGTTTTTCAAAATAAATCGTAATTTAGTTTTATTTTTATGATTTTTGTACAAATTTGTGCAAATATCAGTGTTTCTTGACAAAGCATCTTGTTTTGATGCGTGTATAACAATTCTGCAAACACTCCGCTGTCATGAATTAGCAAGTATGGTGGAGATAGTTGGCTTCATGTGTAACACAAGGCTACAGAATGACCTTTGAAATTGGGACCTGGGAGTTTATTCAGTATTTTATGTGGCTGTTGGGTGCAAGAAATATAAGAAGTTGTCAAATTAAAGAAGGTAAGTCACCAATGCTGAAAAGTGGGTTTGCTGGCATTCTGACGAGCAATACAATCGACTGAGAATTTACTAGAGCAAACATGAGTGAAAAATCAACTTATCAAAAAAATTGATTTCAATAAAAAAATCATTATTTTTCCAACCTTGCTAGTTAATAGAACCATAATTTGATTATTGTAAGGAGCCTTCAACTAAATGCCTCTATGTCCAAGATTAAAAGAGAAACCTTAGTGCACCCTACAATTTCATGTAGTGCTCTAAGCACTATCGTTGTATTGAACAGGAATGAACTAACCTATCTACCAATAGACTCACTCGAATCATCAATAGAGCTAAAAGAACAGACTGTTTTGATAGTTCTATAGAGGAGAATTAATAACACGCATAACAAAACTACATGTAGAGACGTTTTTCTCCTCTTATTTAAATTGTTATAGATAGTGAGAGAAATATATAGAATTATCTGCTGGGCCGGTGTGAATATACTTAGCGTGAGTAAGCTGCATGTCTGGAAGACTGTAATTAGCAGTCCATGTCTTACATAACTAGACCTGTGTCACTAAACTAAGAGAGCTCAAAGTTAAAAACTGCTAGAGATAAACAAAGACGGAGTGCAAGACGCTAGGAACAAGCCTTGCTACACCTTTTCCAAGATTCCAAGATGCTCATTTAGGTTACACGTATAATGCTTATAGCATCACCTGTATCCTTTTTAAACATATTTAAAAAAAACATTTTGAAAACTTTCTGATTTTGAATTAGCTAACAGAATGTTTAATAATTAATTTATTTGAATTTATTGTGTCTTGCGTTACTTTTAAAATTATTCTGACAATCAACGACTCGCAGTGTCAACGCCTGAGAATTAGCCAGCGAATTCATTCAATTTTTCTCCAGTATTGTTCAGATTTATCACTATGTTTTGCGCAGATGAAGGCGATTTTGAATTGTAGGCACGAGGAGTTACTGCGCTGTAAGTGTTCCAATGGACATTCGTTTGCTGCTAAAATATAAGGATGTTTACACCAGAGGTCATAGAGTGCAATCATGTCTCCCTCAAACCGACATAAGAATGACCGAAGTGAGGGAAATGTTGAAAATGGAATAGCTTGCACGGCATTTTCTTGCGGATCATCTGCCAGAGTCGTTTCCATCTTTCACAAACATGAAACATTCGATAAAAAATTTTGAGTAACAAAACGCGCTTGACATGCAGGTTTCCACCATTTCCAATTTGTAGCTGACGAAAGCTTTCGGATTAATCACACCATGACAACATACTGTACGAGTACAATACACTGGCTTAACATTGCCTGCATTAGGAGAAAAGATGAATTTTTGACATAATAATACTATGCAAAAAATAGAAATAAAAGTCATTACACCAAAAAATAATATGTCAACATTTTAAAAACCCTGTCTGACAAGTGTAGACAACTACAAAATCAAAATGCAGTGTTAATCAAAATAGTTAACCACTAGTTAATAGTTGCTGAGACTGATATATGAAGGCATACCAGAGTTGGTTAGAGGCAGCTCGTACACGCTCCCACTCTCTCTGTACATCTGGCTGTAGTCTACTGGTTTCTCTGAGGAGTTGTCTATGTTATCATCGTTATAGGTCATACTGAAGTTCGCTCTGGAAGATCTGTCATCAGCCTCACCACTGCCGGCGGACATCATGCTGAATCTATTATCATTGAGGGGATGGGTGGGCATCGACGGTGCGAAGAATGCTGCTGAGTTATGAGAAGTCCCAGAGCTGCTGCAAATGAAATAAATATAATTGACAAGACTAACAACTGAATACAAGGAAAGAAGAACGATATCTAAAGGAATATGTACAGCGTATATTCTATCTAACCAAGGTGAGTGAGTTGCTCACCACAGATGAGTTTAGTTCAGACCAGTAAGATTTCGTAAGCAGGTACTCTTGAATATTGATGTCCGGGTTTGTAATATGAAATAACGAACTTAGTTTGCATGAGAATTCTAATTTTTGAAGGTTCGATCTTACCAAATGATATAGAGCTTCCAAATACCATAAAACCTCTATTGGAATGCCATAGCAGCTTATTTTCAATCATTCCCCTAAAGAGGCATTCCGTCAGAGGTGGCGTTAAATACAGCGCGGTGCTGTATTATCCGACTAGATTGTTAGAATTTTGGGAAGATATATTTAACCCCTTTACTGGTGAAGTGATGTTAATGTTAATATATTTTGCACTATCATTTGGGCAGATGGACATTAATGTTGTCAGCCTCAGCATCTTTGCTAAACGTTTTTCATATACGTCAAAGCATCTGATTGAATTAAACATGGACCTACATAGATTACAAAATGTTAACGAGATACAGCTATTACTTATTTTGATGGTGTCGCTTTAAAAGTTTTAAAGAAAGAGTCGTGATGCTTTAAAGTTAGAAAATAGACATACAATTGTTAAATTTTAAAGACACTTTTGACGTTTTAAAGTTAGAATATGCCATAACAATAGCTGCTATTACATCATACGGCGTTCCGGAAAAGTATTATCATCGTTCATCAAAAAGTTTTAAAATCTTCAGGTAAGATTGTAGACCACATCATGGACGAATCTGAAAACATGGATAGGATTTAGACCTTAGTGATGTCTAATCGGAGTGTAGTTCTGATGATTGTGACGATCGATCTTCTCAGATAGTACATCGTCACCAAAATCGTGGCAACCCATCAGCAACAACAAAACAATTAATTGTTATTGATTGATGTAATCGAGCCATTATATGAACTATATTGTGGGCACTTATCTCCTGATCAATTTCTATTACGGGTTTGTAAAGATCATAGAATGTGAAAGTGGCAGGCAAATACGTAGGGATGGCATTCAATTAAAGGGTAGCGCTGTATATTTCATCCTTTCTATAGTGGCGTTATATTAGAGGTGGCATGTTATATTAGAGGTGGCATTCAAATAAAGGTAATGTTCAAATAGAGGCTTTACAGTAAGCCTACTCCCTTTCAAATGACATTTTCTAACAATTATTGTTGAAACAAGGCGTTTGACGTGGCAATATTTTATAAAACTGGCCTACAGAAAATTTATATTAAAGGAAATTCAGTGTTTTCAAAACATTATGTATGAAGTTTTAATACACCGAGTCATGAATGCATACTAAATGTAATGTTTGAGACTGCGGGATGTACATAACTTGTCTAGTGTTGTTGAGTGGCCTGCGAGCAAGCTTGGCACTATCCACCGAGCATGCCCGTGGACATAATGCTTTCAGTTGTGATTTCAGTGCTAGTTTACTTCAGGTCGGAGCGCCACTAGTGGATGGCTCCGTGACAAAAACAGTGGTCAGAACTGCTCTTTAGTTTAGGAGGCAGTTTTGTCGACGACTGAATACCATTAATAGTCACGATAAAAAGACTGCATTACAAGCAGCCAAAAGAACTAGCAAGCGTATTGCAGCTCGGTAACTACGTTAAAACCAGCTATTGATACCAACCTACAAGCACAATTGAGTGATGATCTTCACACAACTGGGAATAATTTAATAACTCCACTAAAAACTATCAGTGGATTGGACCCAAGAGAGAGGCATCGTGCATTGTGGAGAGAGTCATTAAGTGACGATCTAAGCTGAAGCTATACAGAACTAACAACTACTCAAGAACATAATAAACCGGAAACCGAACCATTAACTTGGGTCTGCCAACGACTGAACCGCAGTGGCTGGAGTAAAAATTTTTACTCGACCAACTTCAGGGTGAACAACGCAACCTTGAATCAAATTAGAATGAGTGTTTTAACCGCGATCAAGTTTTTTCGATTTTAATCTATAAACATCCTGGCAGTCAGATCATCTCAAACATCAAAAACAATCACAAATGATAGAAAAGTATCGACACTTTAAGATGAATTTTATTAAAACATTGTGCAGGTTCATCTTTAGTGAGTGAAATTGCTACCAGTCTGTCACAATCATTTTTATTCATATGAATACGCAGAGCAACTTTGGTCTCTGCAATTCAAATATAGTCTGATTACAAATGTTGGCTCTGTTGATATCTGGCGAATGTCACAAGATTGTCTTACGACAAGCAGAATATTGTTACTAACCGCTTGTGGTGAACCCTGGGAGAGAGGGCAGAATTATTGCCACTTGTTGAGATCTGTCTCACAGGGTTGGTGCTAGCTTGCAGGGGGTAATCTGAACTCTTTGTCATCAAAGTAAAGTTGGAAGCAACAGGCTTGCTTCTTGGCGTGCTAGAACCTGTGTCAGTATGTCAATTTAAGCGAGTCATACACATCAGTATGTGGCTAAGTTGTCACCAATAAACAGCTGGCCGGCAATGCCATGTGGTTGCACCGGCTTCATTGTAAATGTCCCACAAGAAGCAAATATCTGAAATTCACATCACTACTTTACTTTGGCAATAACGTGACATTTGACTTGATGTATATTTTACATATTAATAGTGTTACACATTTGATGTTTTACTTTAAAGTTTAGAATTGAGAATCAAAATAACAAAATAAAAAAGAAAAATATTATTTTATGATTGCAAGTTTTCAATTGCATTCAAAATAAGACTTAACCTTTGGTTTTGTATGTTGATGACCAGAGATGACAAAAGACTCGCCTAACTGCGGAAGGGCTGTATCTCTTGACTTACCGACACCAGAGTTTGAACTACTGGCTTAGCAACAGCTCTGTTGATAACGGCGAAGAGCTAGACCGAGTATGATATCTTTTATAAAACAAATACAACTCGACACATAATGATCTAAAGAGTTACACCCGTACCACTATTTATGCGAGTGTCTGAGCTGTGTGTGGAAGAGGGAACTCTCTTCAACTGGTGCATTTCCATGTTAGCCTGCATGACCTCCTGCATTATATTCTCAATCTTGTTGAGTGTTGTCAAACCCTCCCTATTGGTTAGTGACGAGCAGCTGCCCACACTATCTTGGCTCCCTGTCTTCTGTACCTGTGAGAAAAGCTTCTGGTCAACTGAGTAAAGATGATAAACAGCACAAAACCATCAAGTCTATGTCTAAGTCTATGACAAAGTCAACTAGTAGCAGAATCTTTTCTAGATGCGAAATACTGTAACATCAGTAATTAGTACAAATATTACTAAGTCATGTTAAGACAGCGATTATGACCTACAATTGTGAGTTGTGAGTTGCTGTCAGCGTCATGCGCTGGTCTGCCTGACAAACCGCTAAGCAGATTCTCATACGCTGCAATTGGATGCCCTGAGACAATCATTGCGTTTCCATGATACTGTTCACTAGTAGGCTTGCATCATACTGTTCAATAGTAAGCTTCCATGATACTGTTCACTAGTAAGCTTCCATGGTACTGTTCACTAGTAAGCTTGCATCATACTGTTCACTAGTAAGCTTCCATGATACTATTCACTAGTAAGCTTGCATCATCCGAGATGGAAATGAAAAAAAACCCGCAAGTCAAGCGAGTTTTGCTACTCACAAATTTTTATCAACTGTTTCATGTGTTCCAAAGATGACAGCGACTCTGGCAAATGATGTGTAAGAAAATGCCGTGCAAGCTATTCCATTTTCAACATTTCCCTCACTTCAGTCGTTGCTATTTCAATTTGACGAGACGGGAGTTGGCCGCTATGATCTTTGGCGCAGAATTCCATCGTTTTAACAAAGCACCAGCATTAATCGGCAACACGTGAATGTTAGTTGAATACGTATCGCATAGTAACTCAATGTGCACACAACTCCAAATCTGCAAAAGCTTGCAAATGATGGAAATGCCACTTGCTAATGCAATAGCACATGCATGACTGTATAACCAAAACATTTAAATTGTTTTCATAGGTTTAGAAAGGCAGACCGCTATTGACTGGTGTAATCTTCATACACTTGACCGCTCATAAATGCTATTAACTGAAATGTTATTTGATGCTTCCACTAGGTTATTACAAGTACATCCGATTATATGATCATTTCCTGTTGCTCATCATTATAACTTTGCTTTTGTAAAATTTCTGGCAAGTACAAACGTTTTAATCTTTTAGAAATACAAACAGAATACTAGATAAACTTCTCATTTGCAAAATTATACAGATATATAATTTTGGGTTGAGCTATGAGTTACACGGAACTTTATTTAAATGTAATTTTCATCTCAAGCCGACTGCCTTTATGAAATGATTTTCACTCTGCATGGGGATAACAACCAGCTAATGGTTCATTAAAAATAACTGGATGATACGAAACTATAAAAGAGTGCTGCGTTTGGGAGATGTACATAATATATATATACATGTACATAAAATATATATATATATACATGTACATAAAATATATATATATATAAATATATATTAAATACTATATGCATTAAAGAATGCAGGGTATTAATATAACTAGATTGTTGGAATCAACTGACTAATACTTTATCTTGTGATACTGTTTTTTTATTTTGAAGTCACTGCAGGCTGTCATTCTGCTGCACTCTTCATGTGACTCGTCACTAAGACTAAACTAAAAGACTCCAAATCTGTACAATAATAAGAGCATTGTCCATTCATTAAAAAATTCCAACGTTAAAAAAATTACCCCCTACAGGAAATGATCTCAGGTACTCTGATTTCTATCCAACGTGTTAACCCCTACACCAATGTCACCATCCACAACCAAGAAAATACTGATTACTGATGACGATTTCTCATGATGCACAGAACTGACAAGCGTACTAATATGTATACGTGTTGGTAAAAACAAGGTGCTAATTAGAATTGATAAAAACTAGCCTGCTATCTTTCATCACTTTACAGTACTTGCATTCTCGTCAAACTTAACATGTTGCGATAGTTGGTAGGACAAAGAAGGTTTTATGAGACATGTAAAAAAGTTGGCACAACTCCTCATACACACTAATATAATAATAAAGTGACTATTCTGTGAGTATGTAATACTAGATTACGTTAGAGGGATGTTTTAAAATGTGCTCAAACCTAACAGCTTTTAAGCTTTCATATCCTATCAGCACCAGATTTATATGAAATAGTACAGATGACAGTAGTTATGATTGAAAAACTTAAAATTTTAAGAATATATTTTAGCAGTAACATATTTTACTAATATTTAAATAGCAGTTTAAGTATATTAAGCTGCTAATTTGTATCATTATTCTTACTAGCAATTGGCTCAATCAGCTTTTACCTCCCAACCATTATTCATACAAATACACAAGCCTGTCAAGTGAATACTTTGAGTAAACCAAAAAAAAGAGAAGAGAATGAAGTAGACTTGCCTACAAGCTGTTACGAATACTAGAGGCATGCTGTCTAGACTGTGAAACCTGGCAGCCAGTGTTATTAGTCATGTATGCAGACATACAAGCGCAGTGTATATCCGTTTTGTATCTGATATATCCGATATATGCCTAGGAGCGAGCTACTGATTACCTTGCATGTAGAGCATCAGAGAGCATCAGGAAATGAATAATAAAGACGCTAATAGCCATGCAAAGGCATAAAGTCTACTGTTACAATTTGCACTGCTGACTGAATATTCATACGCATTGATTGACAATTAGCTAGAGCGCCTGCAAACAGTTGTCGGCTCAAATGACGGATTTACACCACAGAAATGCAGTGGATTCGCAACGGGTAGTTAATGGATGTGCCCAATTAGCGAGTATCGATAAGCAAATGCTTGCCCGATGTTGACTGAAACGCTGAAAATCTGCTGAAGCTCAGTCAGTATAATTTTAATGAAACGTCCGTCGACGCTCCTGTTGAGAAAGATCAAAGGTCAGACCAACATATTTAGATCCACCCCTGAAAGCCCATGCCCGCAGTTAATCGAATCAGACAACATCAGTAGCAAAGGAGAGTCAATAATTAATTGCAATCTATAGACAAGCGATGTAGGTGCTGCGATGTAGACCTCATTTGTCATACCTTGTTCACTTGTTATCTTTACAATGTTATCTACATAGACATATAATATAAATGAAGAGATGGATTGTTGCTTTGTTTCCTTGTAAAACACTTTGAATATGAAAAAGTTTTAAAGATGAACTTGCGCAAAAATTTAGTAGATTCTATAAGTATCAGTATTTTTCTATCATTTGCGATTGTTTTTTATGTTTGAGGCGGTCTGATTGCCAAAATGTTTTAAGATTAAAATTAATAAAACTTGATCGCGATTAAAATGCTCAGATCAATCGAAAGTGTGATTATGAAGTCTATAGTTACAAAGAGACTGACAGAATAGAGACACGTAATGCTGCAACTTGAACACAATAGCTGATATCAACTATAGCAACGTTATCAACTAGTAACTAGTGATATCATTTTGCATGTACTTTTATTCAGGGAGTTTTAATCACAAGTTTTATCGCTTTTTATCTAGAAACATCCTGATAATCAGATCACTTCAAACAACAACAATCACAAATCATAGAAAAATGCTGATACTTTCTGATAAAATCAACAAAAAACATTTGTGTGAGTTCATGTTTAATTAACGCTTTACTCAGTAAGCAGCGGCCATATTTATATTTTAGCAACTATATTATCGGTCATCAGCAACAAATCCACAGAACTATAGGAGACTTTTACAAATTAATTAAAAAGATAATTATAATATGCATAGCGTAAAGTTTGCAAGAAATTAGGTGGAAAAAGGTTTTATTGAAATAAGTTAACGCAAAATAAAAACTGGCAGCAAATTAAAACTGATATTGAAAAAGAACAAACCGCATTTTAGTTGAAAGAGATGGGATGGTGCGATAAGAAAACTCAAAGTAAAATATAATTGACCTAAGAATATGTACACACAATAAAACCTCAAAACACAAGATTAATCCTTTCCAAGAGCTGCTTCGCCAGGATAAACCCATCATACTGTATGTTGAACCAAATATTCCCATTAAAATAAGCTATTATTCAACCTACAGACCATCTACCTACTATGACTCCTTCATCAATACTGTAAGTCATACATATCACATTAACACAACTTGAGTCTATAAAGCTATGTGAAAGGTAAAAGTAAACACGGAACTTAATGTAAACAACCAAATTTGTAAATTACCAATTATAAGTTCGTTTTATATGTCTATCCGAGGCTCAGCAACTCGAAAGTTCATAAACAAAGATGGGCATAGAGCTTACTGGTGTGCCTTACTCTGCTTTAGATCCGGTCAAGCATAAACTAACTTTCTTTATCAATTTGTATCGTTTTCTCTTTTTTAAATTTGCTTTTCACGGTTTACCAGCCCTTTTTACTATACTTTCAAGAAATGTTGAACACTTTGTTGGAAACTACTTTAGAGACACTGTCTGGTGTTTGCTAAGTCCTATATTCCCTGGTTGCGAGTTGGGGCGGCTGCAAATGTTAGGTGATTAGTTATGAACACCTGGGGGCTTGGGGGCGGTGTAAGCGATCCAACTTGGTTCGGAGCTCTGGACCGTTTAAGCATCAACAACCCTCGGAGTACGCGTGAATGCAATCGATTGTAAGCATCAGAATATACATAAATATATTGTTTGTGGTTCATGGAAAGCCAAAGTTTTTCTTCATTCAACGAACAATATGAAACTCATGAGACTACAGATTTCTGTAAGGGACATTGACAGAACAAGAGCTATTACTTCTTTATTGCAATAGCTCTTGTTCTGCCAATGCGTCCATGGCAGAAATCTTTCACAACTGATTCTGTATCTACATGTATTTCAACATCTTTCTGTATGTGTAATATTAGAAGATTATTTAAACGAGCCTGCCCCATAGCGCTCCTCATCGATGTTTCGATTTGTTTATGTTACGATAAGGACAATGCGAGTTCGGAGTGGGGAGGGGGTCTTTTTCACACCTCCACTATAAGCAATAAAGTTCAGTTTCCAGGTCTTAACAAAGTCTCACAAGGTCACTCATTTGGCGAGATCACCACAGAGACAATATAGAACGCTAGTTGCTAGTAAGTTACATGTAGTTGTTGGAAATTCCAAGTGGATGAGCTTAGACTGCAATTCTTAGTACTTAGCTGAAAATCATTAAAAAGTTGGGGTGGCTCAGCCACCCCAGGGAAAATGGGCCTGCTTTTGCTTGAGTTTCACATCATATGTCGTAAATTTCATACGATGGGTCGACATTCAACTACTTATATTAAAATGAGCTCCAAAGAAAAAGCAACAAAGTTGACTCTAAAAATTAAAGGACAAAGAGAATAGAGAAAAGCTAGAAACTGAACTGCTCACCTTGGAGAGCTCTATGGATGAATTGCTCACCTTAGAGAGCTCTATTGATGAACTGCTCACCTTGGAGAGCTCTATTTATGAACTGCTCACCTTGGAGAGCTCTATTGATGACCTGCTCACCTTGGGGAGCTCTATTGATGAACTGCTCACCTTGGAGAGCTCTATTGATGAACTGCTCACCTTGGAGAGCTCTATGGATGAACTGCTCACCTTGGAGAGCTCTATTGATGGACTGCTCACCTTGGAAAGCTCTATTGATGAACTGTTAGAATAATCCTGAACTGTTCTTTGCTTGTTCTCCTCTTGGTTACATTCAGTACCCTCTCGTCTATTGCTAGAGGTCTTAGACATCTTGCAACTCTTACCGCTAGACCCTATTACCAAACAAAACCTGGATCACCAAATTGTAACAAGAAGAGATAACAAAGACATCTACAATTAAACTTGCAACAGTCTATGAAAGTTGAAGAACTCTGATGTCAGTGATAGTTGGTGTAACCATGAAAACAATGACTGATGGTGTATAAACTAGATGCAAAACAAGTTGATCCTTCCAAACTAACCACATGTTTCAGTAAGGAGGCCTTCTATGAGCTCACCTTCAGCTTTAAAGGCGAGGAGATTCTTAATAGTTGCAGCAGAGCCAAGAGAAATGAGACGGTGCTTAGAGGTGGTGAGATTCTTTAGCATCGGAATGGCGGAGAGTTCAATGAGGGCTCTTTGATCATCTGGACACCGAGCGGAGATGTTCCAAAGGGCGCCACACGCATTGCCAACGATGGCCAGTGATGGAGACCTGTTCGAAGTTATTCCGCGATACAAAACAACTTATGAATGTATATAAGTAACCAGAGCTAATGAATTCTTGAATCTAATAACAGTAGAAATTAGACGAAATGTTGTAAGATAATTGCTGAGTGACCTTTAGGGTTTGACCTTTTTCATGTAAATAGGGAAAGTATTTATGCGCGGTCAGAAAAGACTAGTTCTCCAGTTCTATTTCACATTCCTAGTTCTCTCATATGATCGATACAAAAAGGACTTGAACACTTGAACGTTAAGACACCATAAGCCCAGTGTAATCAACATAAATATAATCAAGTTAACCTTTTTCATCTTAAAAGTGCACTCTTTTTGTGATGTTATTGTATTGTTTGCGAGTTAAAACTTTAATTCTCCTAATTACATAATGCTCTCTTTCACTGAGATCTTTCCTGTATTAATGAGATATTAGCAAAAAGTTAATTGGTGCTAATTCTTTTTCTTAAGCCATTGTGTTTAATTTTTAGAAGTTTTCTCAAATGTTTGACATTTTTATTTCCTTACCAATATAAATTCAGATGTTATTGACATTTTTAACATTCATATCTCAAAATAACATTTAGTTAACAGTATTTAGATTAACCTCTACTTAGCAACCTAACAGCATTTAGTTAACAGAAATTAAATTTAACACTACTTAGCAACCTAACAGTATTTAGTTAACAGTATTTACATTAACCTCTACTTAGCAACCTAACAGCATTTAGTTAACAGAAATTAAATTTAACACTACTTAGCAACCTAACAGCATTTAGTTAACAGAAATTAAATTTAACACTACTTAGCAACCTAACAGCATTTAGTTAACAGAAATTAAATTTAACACTACTTAGCAACCTAACAGCATTTAGTTAACAGAAATTAAATTTAACACTACTTAGCAACCTAACAGCATTTAGTTAACAGAAATTAAATTTAACACTACTTAGCAACCTAACAGCATTTAGTTAACAGAAATTAAATTTAACACTACTTAGCAACCTAACAGCATTTAGTTAACAGTATTTACATTAACCTCTACTTAGCAACCTAACAGCATTTAGTTAACAGAAATTAAATTTAACACTACTTAGCAACCTAACAGCATTTAGTTAACAGTATTTACATTAACCTCTACTTAGCAACCTAACAGCATTTAGTTAACAGAAATTAAATTTAACACTACTTAGCAACCTAACAGTATTTAGTTAACAGTATTTACATTAACCTCTACTTAGCAACCTAACAGCATTTAGTTAACAGAAATTAAATTTAACACTACTTAGCAACGTAACAGCATTTAGTTAACAGAAATTAAATTTAACACTACTTAGCAACCTAACAGTATTTAGTTAACAGTATTTACATTAACCTCTACTTAGCAACCTAACAGCATTTAGTTAACAGAAATTAAATTTAACACTACTTAACAACCTAACAGACAGATCATTGCTTCTAATGGATAAGAACAACAAAAAAGAGGAGATTCTAAGCCTTAAAATGATACGAAACTTTTGTACTCGTGTCTTATTTTTGGCCAAATTATAACCGGTTATATGTATTTCAGGAATACTAAATTATTGTAGGTGGTCCTATACTTCTGCGCATGACTGTAATCCTAAGCACATATAGAGATACCAAACAGCACCCACACAATATCAACCCAAATGTAGTATGCTAAGCTCTGAACAACATAAATATCATGTGACACCCAAAGGTCTGTGCAAATATAATTTCAATTTGACGCAGAGCTTGTACGACACCCGAATACTGAAGAAACGATGAACTCACTTGAGATGGGAGAGAAGTATTTCTAGGGCATTGTGGTTCCTCAGAATCTGTCGGTAGTCGTCTCTCACAGCAATTACACTACTTATGTTCCGTAATATACCACCTACATTAAACCAACAGCAATGATATGCTCATGATCTCACCATTATCTACACATATATAAATCTCAGTGTTTGTCTTTTTGTTAAACCCTGTGTCCAGTTATAACAATTAAAATCCAGCAATGAAAAATCTGCATGGCACTGGACTTGATCCCGGTACCTCCAAATCTTAAGGCAGCAAACTCGACCATTAAGCTACACGGAATATAATATAGCTCTAATACAATACAATATATCTTAACTAATGCAAATAGTCATTACATTGGTTAAGATACTCATGCTTGAAGCGCTTGCTCGGGGGTTAATAACTAGCACTGTTGACCGCTACGCCGCTACGCTACCGCTGGCCCAAAACGCAAGTATTGTTTTAGTAAAGACCTAGCTTTCCAGGTAAGTTACTCAAATTTATTAGGTAATTATTCTATTTCGGCTAGTTCTACCATAAGTTCCAATCCACAGATGTATCCATAGACTTGCCTGAACACTCGACGATAGCCAATGTCCTGCTGGGTGACTGGTACGACAACATGTTAACAAGAAATTCGATAGAGCCATCCACCTCACAAATACATGTCTTGTTGTAAGTGCAGTGAGCTGACAAATTCCATAAGGCGGAAAGAATAGACTTGAGGGTTGACTCCTTGCCAACCTATTAAACATAAGAATCAAGGCTATGACCGCTTTATACATTGAAGAGCATGAAACAGATTCTATTCCGCTACGACCTTCAAGAAACGTTTGTTGATCACTCTATGGACTACAATATTAAAACCTGATGCAAGCAATGTCAGTTTATGAACTACAACTTTAAATCCTGACACAATACGTATCAATCTAAGAATTATGGCAACAAAAAACAGTACTCTACGAGCTACAACCTCAAAATAAAACGCCATACATACCACTCTATGAACACCAGCCACAAATCCTGACATTGCTACCTGAAACTGGTAATCACTACTAACTAATGCCCACTACTAACCGATAATCATTGCTAACGGATGAACACTACTAACCGATGATCACTACTAACCGATGATCACTACTAACCGATGATCACTACTAACCGATGATCACTACTAACCGATGATCCCTGCTAACCGATGATCATTACTAACCGATGACCACTACTAACCAATGACCACTACTAACCAATGACCACTACTAACTGATGACAACTACTAACCAATGACCACTATTAATCAATGATCCCTACTAACCGATGATCACTACTAATAAATTATTACAACTAACAGATGATAAGTACTAGCTAATGTCGTTACTAACAAACTTCCCAAATAAGAACCACTAGTAGCCTGAATAAGGCTGCGCATGTGCCATTTGGTGAATTTATTGCTTGCTATAGAAAAATGGTCTCTGTTAAAAATGGCCCAACTTTAAGGTTGATATAAAAGTAGTTAGTCACTAGCCACTTGGGAAATGACCTATAATAGCATCTCATAATTGTGATCGGTAATTGGGGTGCAAAAATAGACGAATCCATGGTAAGCCCCAACAACTGCTGCAGAGGAATTAATTGGCAAGAGTTTGTAACAATTATTATTGGCTCGCACTGAGATTGATAATTGAAGTTGAGCCTTCAAGCTATAAAGAGAGCTCACTATGGGTACGATAAAGAGGCTATAGTTATACCTGAACGGCGGTGATCATAAGCTTTGTGGCTGCTCTCGAAAGTCTAAGGTGCCTCTTGCTTGCCTGATCTGCCTTCCATGATAGGTTCCTTATCACACTCGCTGCCACCTGACAAAGGTCCTCGTTGAAAGACTGCAACTGCAGTACTATAGCGTCGAGACAGCTTTGCATCGCACACAGCCGAGCCTGCACATAGAAACAGTGCTGACATACTTGCCAACAACAAATACAGCACGGTGCAACTGTCTTTGTTATATGCTGTATATCATATCTGCAGTTTTCTCTTTTTGTATGTTTCATAAAGATTGACATTGTGGTCTAATCAAGGAGCGATTTTGATTTTGTTCTAGGGTAAGTTTTTTCAAATAAATGAAGTTGTTTGGAAGGGAAAACAAGGAAGTGTGAATGTTAGCACTCCCCAATTGCTGTCGCAAATTTGTTGATACAAATTCAATGATTGAGTACTCCCAACTACTGAAGAATTATTGACAGCATAGCAGGATTATTGACAGCATAGCATAGCAGCATAGCATTGGGACTGCACTTCAGTTGAAAGATGAAGAGACAACTAAACCAGTAAAATAGCTGGTATTGAAGTTATACACATGCTAGTCAATTGTATCCCTGCGATCCGATCCGCTATTATAAGGCAAGCTCACCTTGACTGTTTTACATAACTTGGATAACAGAAACATAGACACCATATCAACCAGTGTTTGAAAACCCAGTCTATATAATTGTATGTTAATAACCCTGCCTCTATGATTGTCAATTTAAAACCATGTATCTCTGACTATGTGTCAATGACTATGTGTCTGTGACTCCGCATCTATGACCATCTGTCTGTGACTCTGGGCCTATGACCATCTGTTTATAACCTTGTATCCATGACTACGCATCTATGACTCTGTTTCTATGATCATCTATCTATAACTCAGTGTTAACGACTCTGTATCTGTGAACCTATATCTATTACACTGTGTATTACACTGTGTATTACACTGTGTATTACACTGTGTTTACACAAGTATCATTATCATCCCATGCTTTTTTTATTTTATGTTGTCTAGTGTTTCCATTGAAATTATTTTAGAAAATACTTTTGAATTTGGAATTGTCAGCACTATGGAAAAGTACTACGGTGTATATTTCAGGTATGTGAAGAGCATATAAATGTCATCATAAAGCCATAAATATTTAAAATCACTTTTCATAATCGATTCTTTTATAATAAATTATTTAGATAGGTTTTTTTCCGTACTAAAACAACATATAGTTCATTTGATTGCGTTGGGTTCCCTTGGCTAAACATCATACTAAGATGGCTTTACTGAACACAACCTGTCACTTTCAAGACTTCATCTGATTAGCAGTTATTTTTACATATGGAGTGCATCGCGTAGGATGAATAGGATGTCTAGGATGAATAGCAATTGGATAAAGGCAAGGAATGGATGAGAAAAAGAGTAATCTGATCATATGAAACTTATCAAATGGGAAAAAACAAGAGAAATCAACCTGAAACCTACCTTGTTAGCGCTGTCCCCAAAGGTAAGATTAGTGAGGGTCATACAAGCGTATCGTCGCATGGTAACTCGCTGCAAGTCAGAGCTTGCGTTGTATGATGATTGGTCGAATTTAATCAGCTGACTCATGCAGTGAAGTCCACCTGCAACAAGTTGATTAGTTGGCCAGGTTTGACTCACAAGGAACCAGCGACTTCTATTAATTAAACTCCATGCTTTGAATGGGTTCAGAGCGGCTCGCTGTCGATGAATTCCCACCCGACCATTCCAACGATTCGGAGTTGTACTATGGCTATTTCCAATATTCACGATGTATCCTTCACAACAAAACTTGTTATAAGTAAACTCACTTTCGGGTCACCATAACTTCTCAATTCATGCATAGTCAACTAGTTGCACCAGGCCAGGATGGTCGATTGCAATGTTGAATTTTTTTACTTCTACTGTGGACAGCTTAGTTTTGCTAAGCTCTCCCCAGCGCTACTTAGTCTGATAGATTTGAATCAATATTACTTGAAAGTAATATCGATTCAAATCAATCAGCGATGAGCATTTCTATGGTGCCGAATAGTACTCTCACGGCGAATATCTTTGCACAAATTTAGCAAAGTGAAATGGAGTCACAATCATTTGGATTTCTGTTTCTATGACTCGGAGCAAAAACAACTGATTTTGAGTGAAAGCGACTCTGAACCCATTTGAAGCATGGAAAGGCAGCAAAAACTATCAAATGTAGTTGAAGCTACCAAATCCGAGTTGAAGACCACATAAAACAGAGTGATGATTATGCAACAACATCATCAACACAATTCTAATGCCTTGTTATGCATTAGAATCCTGTTTCATTCTAATGCATAACAAGGCAATATAACACATTGCTAACCCATCAATTGCGCTTGTTGCAACATACAGCATTGCACAAGCACAACTGAGGGGGGGGGGTAGCAACTCCCAAACAATTTCAGTACAACTAGTAGTGACTTTATAAAATGTGTTAATGTATAAACTGCCATAAACTGTTAAGGACTCTCAACACTTTAGTAGCACTAAAGATATATCAGATATATGCCTTTGTCATTGGCCAGATTATCAGTGCCAAAAGATAGCTGAAAACCCAATCAGCGTTACATTGCAGCATATATATATAAATGTATACAAACACACACATATTCATGTAGACATATGTATGTATATGTGTATATATATATATATATGTATTTTGTTTTTTCAGTTTGTATTAATTGTATCATTACCAAATCATCTTTTATTGTAATCATAGCAAAACAGATCTAATTTAGCTATTATTGGCTAATTATTTCGCATTTACATTTAAACACTTTTATAGTTGTTTCGTTTTGTTTCTTAATTTATTTGAACTGCACAAAACACTTTTCTCATGATATGAAGTTTGAAAGTTAGACATGTAGCTGTTGTAATATGTTAAAACAAATTTTTCTTTGCCAAGATTTTTATTGCCCGGGTAACATCGGGCATTCAATTAGTATATGTAGATATACATATATATACATACATATATAATATATAAATGTACACATATATATATATGTACAAGCATATATATAATATGAATGATACTACACGACATGAAGTAGGTGCTTCTGCCCAGCAATTGCGACCAACAGCAGTCAGCGTTGAAGGTCGTATCTTATGGCAAAAACATTAACCACAAAACACACAAAGAGTATGACTATCAATATGAACCTGAGATCTATGGTGACAGGTGACCATTTATGGAAACATTGTGTCCATCAATCCCAACAGCATTTGCTGAGAAGCTGACTATTCACAGGTTTCGGGTACAATTACAGCACTTCAGAACTGAAACTGAGTCAAACGCATAACCTACCTAGGGCACATATAGGCTGCCTTCCATGGTCATCGAAAGAGAGTTTCATCAGGGCTGCTACAGCCGGCCCCGGATCTCTGTCCATATCACTTGGTGGCCAAATGGATTCAGCTAAGGGGAGTGATGCGTGGTCAAGTTGTTCATCCTGTAACACAAGAAGTCTGTCCAAGACCTACCGGGTAGCGATAAGGAAGCTGTAGGTAACAGACCTTGATATCAAGAGACAATGATTACAAGATCTGAATATACAAATCATTGCTAGCATAAACAGATGATTCTAGAAGCATAAGAATGATGCAACATATGTAGGAGCTAGTGTTCGGTGTCAACCAAGCAATGCGTCTTAAGTAGCTTGTTTATGGACATATTTACATAATGCCATGCTGACCCTTGTGGCTTGTAATGCTGACTACAGGGAGGTTTGCCATGTTTACCTTGAATATTACGTAGCTTGATGCCATTGTATTGTCTATATCGAGTTAGAATCTTAAATTAAACTGTACTTGACCAGTTCTGGTTAAAACGACTAGAATGATTACAGCCTAAAGAAACTAACAGCACACGTAATTATGCTTTTAGAATGTTGCACAAAACCCTTATAACGGTGACCTTGGGATCTGCCATGTTACATTTTCCACGGAAGATTTTTCTATTACCTGTATAACATAATCTGACAATGAAGAATGGTTACTCAGCAAGTATCAGTGAGCCACTATCAATACATTAGAAATTTGATGAAGACAGCTATGGAGTGGCATCGTACCAGCACAGATCAATAGAGATTGGTTTTGTAAGGTTGTTAAAATACAATTTTAACACCCGATCCAGAACGAAAAAGCCCCCAGTGAAACAGAAAGAGCAACTTAAGTTTTGTAAAACTAAATGTTGTATTTCAAAGCAAGAAATCTGGTGAACAGAAACTTAATTTAAAAGTTTCATTTTATAAATGATAAACAAAAAAACAGCAAAACACAACAACACATTTTTTAAATTTAACATTCCACAGTAATTAACTTGACAGTTTTCATGGCGCCGCAATTACTTCACCACACTTTATCAGCAACTAGAATAAGATGTTATGGCGCTGGTTAAATCTCATGAAGTACCATACACCAATTGATACATATCAAAATTTCACATTTTAACAGAATGAATCATGTAGCAGATAAACGAATTTTGGTTAAGGCCAATGACTTAGTGTCGAGACGTTATAGTTGTTTCGAAGTGCGTGAATGAACAGAGCTGACCTACATAGCCTCATGACATTCCGCTCAACCAATCAAATGTTCTAGTTCTAGGACGGGCTAATACTGATCGGAGGCACAAAAATGACATCATACAGGACATAGTGCCAAGATTTCAACATAGAAATCTACCTAATTGGTTGACTAACCATCACTAGATTTCTCCATCGACTCAGTGTTAAAACAATTACACTTTTTACAACAAATCAGATTTTTTTGATTTAAATCAGATTTTTTGATTTAAGTCAGATTTTTTTGAAAACATCAACTATCAGCTTTTTTTCAAAACCGCTAACATAATATTATTTTATTTTGTTGAAGTGTGCCACATGAAAACATTAGCAACATAACAAAACAACTTTGCATCACTTTAATTTATTGAAAGTTGTTTTTATTTTAATTGTGACCAAGTTGTGCAGTTCATATTCACAGTAGACCCTCCATTAGTTCTATTTTATGGGGATAAATTCATGTCAGCATTCAGTGTCTGGTGTTCAGGACCTTGTAAATGACGTGGAAAAATAAAAAAATTATCAAACATGAATTTTTAGGATGATTTAAATCAATGATTTAAATCATTTGATTTTAATTGGCCAACCCTGCATCGACATAAGACACCTTCGCATAATGACAGTTTCCAACCAATTATTATGATGAACACTTACCAATGAAAGACAGAAATAGATGTTTGTTAGATGTTGTAGGTGTTACTATGAAACCAGATACACTAGCATTTCGAGAATTGGTTATCAGCTAAACTCAGCGGCAACATTTAGTATTTTTATAAAGAATGTTTGGTGGATCAGAAACGGCATGCGTGTCACCAAGAATACCATAAAAGAACCAAGATTTTTAGGAGCACTGTTGGCGTGTGCTAACCATTCAGACCGTAATCGGTTCATTCTGTATGTGACGGAAAAGTGATGCACACCATTGCGCCTCGGGTAAAGCCTGACTCGCGCTGAATGTTACTCTAACATTGCCATAAGAGGTATTGGATGTTAATAAAAATGTACTATCTAACACTAGTTGACCTAATTGAACATTGATGAAATTTTTGTTGGCAGAGTTACGTTGCATTTGTTCAATTTTGACAAATATTAAACATCCTAACCATATAAAAAAAATAAAGAGTTACCAATATTCCAATGATGTAAGTTTTTCTATATCTTATGGTCTACCAGCAGTCAACTTATCAAGTAAACCGTTTGAAGGCAGAATAACATTAGTAAATTCAATCAACTTCCTCAATAGACCTGAAGGTCTCCCTCTGTGGCTATGTCACATAACCAAAGTATATCGAATATATTGTCTGCTCTGTCATAAAAAAACGTCTACCCTCTACTATAAGTTCCGGCAGACAAACAAACTTTAGTAATTGCAAAGAACTGAATCATAGTATTAAATTCATCTACGCAGATTTTCCTCAGAGATGGAGAAGTTATAGATAGAGTTTACATTAGTACTACAACTAGGCAGTAGTAAGAGAAACATGCGTGTGAACATGCGTGTGAAGTCGTGCGTGTGAACATAACTTCCTAAGGGCATCAAGGGCAAAATATTTTGAATGAAGTATAAAAAGTAGTGTTATGGGTGGCAACATATATTTTTTATCTGTAATCATAACTGAAAGAATATTCTTTCAGTTATAAAAAAAGACTACAAATAACTAGGATAGATTACTGCAATAGAAACGACACTAGGGCGTATTCTCCAGCAACAGCCATATGTGTTGTAAAACTGGCTGTGATTGGCAGGGCTCACTTAAGTTTGAGAGTGACCATGTAGGACTTTTTGAATTAGCTGCACCAGGAAGTGATCAATATCAATACTGTTTTATGATTGGTCAGCAAACAAGACAACAGATTTCCCATCAAACTTCATGGATTCCAATGCAGTTTAAATTAACACATTTTTGTAAATATGGTTAGTGTCGGCGCTGACAATAACTTTAAAAACTGAAGAATATATTCCGCTCGGTCTAGTACTTGAATTAGATACGAGTAGAAGTTAACACGCTGCTAGAGTTAGATGCTGTCGAGACTCACCTCCCTGATAGCCTCACAATGAGCCTGCACTGTCTCCAAGTATTTTAGAATCTTCACCTCGCGTCGACTTTTTTTATCATCAGGCTTTGAATGAACGATGTTGTGCAACGCTTTACATGCCCTCGCACGACACACTCGCCCAGCCGTCAGTGACCCTTTGTCCGCCTCACTTCCATATATCAACTGCAAAACAGCATTCGAGTTTTATTCAGCAGCCTGCCTAGAGTAGTTATTTTGAGGAGACAGACTTGAAGGAAGCCGAACAACAACTTCCGACAGTATTCGTAACTGCCACTAATACCATTAGCTACAACAACTGTTCAAATGTACAAGGGTTGATTAGCTGCCATTGATCGACCAGCTTTAAATGAAGTAGCAAGTACTTTACACACAATATACTAGGGTTGTCAGACTTGATGTCAATTACTACAGCTTAGTGGCCAGATGGTAAATTCTGTACAATTGTAACCAAGCCATGCCACCCTCTTAGGTGTTACTACAATTTATTTGCAATAGTAACAAATCATACAGTATCCATGGCAACTCCCCTCAAACTGAACCTTGTCACTTATGATATAAATGCATGAAAGATAAATCACAACCAGTGTTAAAAGTATGAGAGGAGTTGCTTCCCCAACAGCATCAGAGGGTACAAAGAATTCTACCAAATCCTCAGGATATAACAGGTTCCACAGCCTAGCTTCTCAGTGAACCTACGATATTCCTTTCAGCCATACCCAGTTACCCTCAATTTCTTTTACACAGTGGGAGTTATCTTTTCATACATAACCTAACTATCTCAAACATAGTGCAAATCCCCAGCTCTCGCTCCCCCTCCCCCTCCCCCTCCCCCTCCCCCTCTCTCTGCATAATGCAACTTGAACACACAATACTTTACACTTTACAACAAGTGCAGGCACAACACATACCTGTACTAGTAATGGCAGACACCCCGATTGTCGCATGGCAGCGCACGAGTCAGCAGACGAAGACATGGCGAGTAGCGTTTGACTCATGTCCTCTGGGTCATGAGTGCCGAGCATTGAGAGAAGTGAGTAGACCATTTGGACCTGTAAAGGGGAAGAGGACTATGTACACACATCAGATCCTAGATCACACAACAACAGAGATTTCTACATTCAGTCTCACTCGCAATGTTTACACGATGCGATTCATCGCAAGTTTGTATCATCTGCAAAATAGAAATGACAAAATCCGCAAGTCAGCAGGTTTTGTTACTCGTCAATTTTAATCGAATGTTTCGTGTTTGCCAAAGGTGACAGCGACTCTGGCGAATGATGTGCAAGAAAATGCCGTGCAAGCTATTCCATTTTCAACATTTCCTCACTTTTTCCTCACCATTTTTTTAACAAAGCACCAGCATTAATCGGCAACACGTGAATGTTAGTTGAACGCTTATCACATAGTAACTCAACGTGCACACAACTCCAAATCTGCACAAAGGAAACATCGGTACCTTTCGGTGTCCACGACACCGAAAGGTAAAACCATTTATGTTCATGGATGGGTAGTAAGCTGTCAGAAGCTATTCAGCAGTAATTGGCAGCATCAGTAGAGACAGACTAGAAACAGTGATGTTTTATGGCCTTCAGTAATGCGAAAAATCTGAATGATGCAAACACAGGTCCCCGGCACATCTATGTGCAAACTAACCTTGGAACCAAGGGGCTGGCTGCCAGAGAGAGGCTGAAGAGCTATAGGCACCGAGTGTACCTCAGCGGGTTCGGTTGTCTGCTGATTACTGACTCTATTCGAGGGCTCCTTGAAGTGATGAGATGGCCGACTAGAGTGGGAGGATATGCTGGAGTGAAAGCTCATCACCGACTGCGTGTCTTGAATTTGTGAGGAGCTTCCTTTTCCATCTGCAAGTTAACTTGTGAATTCGTGATTCTGTCTCAATTAATTTCTAATAAGTATCTTGTTTGAAACACTTTGAAGCATCGGGCCGAGGTAAATGGAAAATTGTTTTCCTACTTCATACTAACCCGGAAACAACTCGGCTGCGTAGCTTCGCTTTGTTTTTTCCGCACTTCCGGTTCTCGCAGGATTACCAAATTTTGGTTACTTTGTGCATGATACATTCTTAGTTCAATTCCGAAGTTTCGAGTCCCCTAAACTATTAGTACTTGAGATATCCCCGAATGACCCGACACTTCTAATCGATCAAGAAATAAAAACGGGCTGAGAATCGGTGTGTCAGAACAACAGCTTCTAATAACACAATGAGCGACATTTTTGGTAAAGAAAACTAGAAAGCTAGAAAAGCTAGAAAACTAGAAAGCTTCTCCTCCTCAGCAACAAAAGTTTTACACCAAAACTATTTTGTTTTCTATTCCTAACAAATATACACTCTCTATCAGACTCGGTGTACGGCAGCCATTGTTTCTTCAGTTACACGTACATGTCTCTCTGAAACATCACTTCTTTGAAAGAGTGTAAACAATAGCTATTAACTTTATTTAATTTTTGTTTTTCTTGAGCTTTGCAAGCTTGGAGCTCAACTATGATATTCAGTCCAAAAAGTGCTATTCTAAGGGCTTTTAGTCTTATGAAAAGTTGTTAGTACGGTACATGATCAGGGAACTCGCTTGGTTATTCAAGATTAGGCTTCAAAATGCTACAACGTTTTACACAAGGACCTTCTTTGTAATTTAGAAGCGCATAAGAACAAGGTAACTCATTCTAATTGTTTGTCACTAAAAATAAACTATACCAACAATACACAATTTGTGTAGCACATTCAACAAACACCTTTGTTCATCTAGTAAACCTAGTGAAACCTAAACCACCTAAAACCTAGTTCACCTGGACTATTTCTATTTCAAATTTGCTTATGTGAACAAGAATGTTCTTTAGAAACTACTTACAAAGTTTTGGTATATTGCACTACAACAAGTAAGCGTTATTCATCCATCTCACCCACACAAACACAGAATGTCTAGAATCACTGCGGCACAAGCTCGAATGTGATGTCCCCACAATTCTTGGCAAATACACCGGCTAATGTGCCATTGTACTGAATGCAATAATTCAGTAAGAGTAATTCGCAGGTATTACGGATCACATTAGCAAGGAATGAATAATGTAATACAGGATGTATGGAGGAAGCCACATCATACCTAATGCATATAGCTACTTCTAAGTGCCTAGGTGGCAGTCTGAAGCAGGACTACAATCAGAGTTGCCAAAACAACCAGCTTAGCTGTCTTCATTTCCCGTGAATGTGGTTCTAATATTATTTGCTGACAAACCAATTGGATTACATTCAAATCCAGACAGTTTGACTTTTCTAACATTGATGGTAGAAGATCAGGAAAAATTACTTTAGTATAGTAAGCTGTCACTCGTTATAGACTGAGTCTACCATGTGACTAATATAGTGAGCTGTCACTTGCCACAGACTGAGTCTACCATGTGACTGATATAGTGAGCTGTCACTTGTTACAGACTGAGTCTACCATGTGACTGATATAGTGAGCTGTCACTTGTTACAGACTGAGTCTACCATGTGACTGATATAGTGAGCTGTCACTCATTATAGACTGAGTCTACCATAACCTATAAATTTTAAAGTTTTCACAGATTCTATAGCAAGAATATGTAACAACTCCCCAGCTTTTTAAAATTCATAGACGTTAGAAAAGAAAAATATTGGAATGAATGAAGAAGTAATGACTATTTTAATGAGTTGAACAAAACAAAAAAATGATACCTTAATGTAAATAACCAAGAGTTTACACGAAGATGAATTCCCAACCAAACGTACAATAAAATGAAACATTAGCTTTGGCTCGGTGATTACATCTCACACAAAAATTGTCTTCCTGTTTTATCCAACTCTCCAATTCAACCAATAATAATGCAAATTACATGAATACCTGAATTACAAATTACTTGAACATCATTACTTTCCCAAATTACTGACCAACAGTGTAAATCTAACTTTCTCCAATAGAGAAGCAACAGAAGCCAACAATCGGTCCTCTCTCCTGATGATTTGATAAAACCTTAAGAGATCTATTAATTTGACTCAAATAAATTTTGTTACAAGGTTCCGTTGATGATCACTACTCACATGAACCAAACCTACGATGTGTTATACTGCAATAAAGATGAATTTGCACAAAGATTTAGTAGATTTTATCGTAGAGTATCGGTATCATGTACCGATGTCAAAAAGAGAAGGACAAACATAAAACACGACTACCGACATCATTTTTGGTGACATATTTTCCTTCTCAGCGTATTAACCGCGATCAAGTTGTGACGATTTTCATCTTGAAACATTCTGGCAGTCAGATCACCTCCAACATTAAAAACAATCGCAAATGATAGAAAAATATCGATACTTTCTGATAAAACCTACTAAGATTTTGTGCATTTTCATTTTTAAGTATATTTTAACTAAGCATCTGGGTATTTGCCAAGAATAATACTCAGCCCAAAATACACAGAAAGCTCCAGAGAGAAATAAAACTAAAAGACATGGCAAAGTAGTCAATTGTTGCAAAGACAAGAACAGGAATAGGGCATGTTTAGGTCTTGATTTCAAGAGATTAAAAAAACCTGAGTTGAGACAAACCTAGAAATGAACCTAGAGATATCATAGAATCTAAGCAAAATCCATAGCTAAAGGATTCGGGCTGATATGAGAACAGGTGCTAGCAGGTGACTGGTTAATAAAGATATTGGAAAACTTGACTTAAGACCCTTCCTCTAGCTTCTGCAACCAACTCCAAATGTCCTAAAAGGCTTACCAACTACGATAGGCCAAGCACCATGGTAGAAGTCAGAAAGCTGCTGAGGGGTGGCAGCTTTAGAACACCCTCTAATATTTTCGACCACTGGTTGATGTTCACAGTCCGCCGTCATAACCACCTCAGTTGTTTGAGTGCCAATAGTTATAAGCTCGTTGCCATGCCGATCAGAAGAAATGACACCTGGCCCGACGGCATGATCTGCTCCTGGCAGCTCAGCAAAGTGCACCTGTAATGACACGCATTGGATGAGCGTGAAGCGAGAATATCCAGAGCCTAGGGATTACTGCACAGTTTATAATCTTTATACATATCGGTTCGCAATGACCCCTGACCAGACATAATCATGACAGCAGCGTTGTCATTCAAGGTTGCGTACCATTCAACTACGAAACGTACAAAAAATTGCAATATTAATTTCTATTTTGCTCCTTTGTCTTTTCAATTTCTCACTAAAAAACATAATTTTATGTAAAATGTTTTCATTGCATTCACTGCTTTGGTACAATACAACAACTTTTCAGTGATGATTTGAACCAACATTCCAGGCCTGATGTTTCCCAGTCTGACCCTATATGTGAAACTGTAATGCAGCATTTGTGCCAACTTAAATTTTACCGATCTACTCTGACATTACGTCAGTCCATAGTAATGGTTTTATTAATCTTTTAAGGTACAGACCTTGTCTCTAATAAATTTATGCAATTAAAAAAAGCTCGTTTAAAAAACCACCAACATTCACGTTAATTTTCTGTTAATCCGTACAAAGATTTTGATGCTTTCGCTTAAAATTTAAAATTCTTTGTTTTACAATGATGCCAGGAGTTGGCCTGGACAGCCCTGGAATGTCAGCAAATAAATTTTACAAGATGGCTTATAAACTAAAGACTTATTCGTTACAAAAAAGACAAAACTAAATGATCTTCATACTTGGCTCCTTTTACAACCTCGAGCTGTGATGTAGCTGAACACAGAACAATGTTTAAGAGAATATATTCATAGGGAATCAATAACTTATTATGCTAAAGACAGTGTCTATGGGTCTAGGTGTCTATGAGTCGAAGATAGCCTATGAGATAGACATTTACAGTATCATGTAATGAGAGGTTCTACTAGTAGTTTGAACAGAGACAGGGACAAAACTTTGTCGTTAGTTCCATAATTTACTATGTTAATATTAACTTACTATGTTTTAATTAATTTACTATGTTTCAATTAATTTAATATGTTTAAATTAATTTACTATTTTCCAATTAATTTAATGTTTCAATTAATTATTTTTCACTAAATTTATTATGTTTTAATAAATTTACTATGCTTCCAAGAGTAAAATGGACTATGACTCGAGCACTGCTCATGCAGAAGTATGTACAATAAACACAGATAGCCTAATGTTCTACTAGTAAGGACACACTCATACAGATGAGTATAAGCTATCACCTAAATCGCGGTCTAGTCAAAGAGGAATGCACGCTGTTCTCTCTTATCTAGACATGATTAATAGTCTCAGCAGGTCATGAATCATATTTTCACAGTAAAATACGATCAAAAGATTTCAGAGCGCTTCGATTAGAACAAGCAGTATTATAGTGGCACTATAACACCGTATTGGCGATATTATAAAGGAGAGATTGTAAGATCAATAGCGAGCATTTTAATCAGTCTGACAAGCTGACAAATAGCAGCCGTTGAATAATTTAATTTCAAATCTAGAAAGAAAACAATTGGAATTGATCCAAAAGGAACTGAACAATGAAAAATCGAAAAAGTTACCTGACCAGTTTCAGGCTTGAGGTTAGAATCAATAGAAAGTTGTAAAGACGTGACACAGGCAGCGAACACGAGGCTGCTGGTCTGTTGTATGTGATCGCTGATTAGGCAAAAGTTTGCAGCTGGAGCGGGTCTTTAAGTTCAGCAGGTCCTAATTTTATAACAAAACTTAAAGACGAACTTGCACAAAAATTTTAGTAGATTTTATCAGAAAGTGTCGGTATTTTTCTATCATTTGAGATAATCTTTAATGTTAGAGGTGACCTGACTGCCAGGATTTTGGTCTTGAAGCATCTTGCAGATGCTTCAAGACCAAAATCGACAGAATTCGATCACGGTTAAAACGATCAGACAAAGAAATCGATCTACAATCCATCATTTTTTTGACGTCATCAATTCGTTTGCACATGTGCTCGTTCGCAAAAACGTCGCTATATTTGCAGACAAAAGATCGCCATTCTCGTTCACTTTACGTTATTTAATAGTATTTTCGGTGTTGTTTCGATATTAGAAAAAAAAATTGCAAACAAAAGCGTTGTTTACAAAAATTAATTGCAGAAGCTTCATGTTTTCAATGATAAAAGTGATCTACAAAGATGGCGGACATCGATAGAATGACATCCCACAAAAAACGAAGGATACATCAAACATACAGGCCTACACAGCCTGTACAACAGTTCACCTGCTGAGCTGATGGAGTGTTGGTAGAGACATCCCGGTAAACGAGTCCATTCATTTCCGACTCTGTATGGTCACATGACCCTGAGTCACGCCGTTCTCTTCTCTCTGATGACCAATCACCATCTATAGCCTCAGCTCTTTGTCGTATCCTAACAGGTATGGGGGCTATAGCAGGCATGAGCCCAGCAGTTCCTTTGCTAGACACCATGATATTTTTATTAGCACCATGTGAATTTGCCTGCAACAAACATCAGAAAAATTATTTTTCAAAGCATAACCCTAGATGACATTTCAAGTTCGGGTGACTACCATGGCTTGATCCTTTGCAATCAATGCTGATCAGAACCGTACCCGTCCAAGCTTTTCAGATAATCAGACAGAAACGAGGATGGAAACACAGGCACTTTGCTGACTCTCTAGATTGTTTTGGTACCCAAAAACATACAAGTGACTTACATCATATGAGAAATTATAAGTAGTGCGCACAGTTGCTTTTGACATTAGAAGGGAGTATTAATGACATCTATACGCCATAATCTGTAGTGCCAGAAAGAAAAACAAGCTTCAACTTATCAACCAGGAAAGCCAAAACTTAACAGAAAAAATTGTTTCACATCTGCCATACTCCAGGCTTAAGCTATAGAACTGCTACTACAGCGGTACATTTTGTAAATCCCAGCAGTGAAGGAATCGCTAAAAATAACCCGGCAGATGTTCAGTTGGCACAGGATTGTGCGTATTTTGCTTAAAGGCTAGTATCCACTATATCGCCGTATGTCGTTTGCGATGTTATGAACACTGTTACCACAGACGATCGTGGAAGTATTCGGGATCAGCGCCAACATAGGCCTACAGTGTGTATCCTGTTTATCGTGTTAGGCCATATGAAGGACATTAGTTACTTGAAAGGTGGGAGTAATGAAATTTTAACAAGAACAACATAGTATTGTTTTGAACGGTGAAAACTATGACCATGTGGCTAACGTAAGTACAAGATCAGACAACACCTGAAAGACTGCTATTTATCAGAAACAAAATGATGAAAAGAAAGAATTGATTCATAAACATAAATCAGTATCTCGGCAGGCACTCAAACAAAGGAGAAAAGCTTCAGTTTTAAAGTGACACGTCGATGTCAGCGCAGCTCTTTCATCTAGCGGTGCAAGAAACAATGCAAATCGCATAAATCAACACTGATAGAGGTGGAAGCCCTGCCAGGCCTTATAAACTGACTATCTGTAGCGTGTAACAACCAGCCAATAAGCAGAACAGCACTATTCACCACCAGCGGTTCAACCAATGTCACAAACTTGCAAAAGGCTGTGAAGAACGAAAAGCCTGGAACCCAAAAGAGAACCCTTAGGCCAATAACTGTTCAGAGAAGGGCATCCCCTTCCGATGAACAAAGACTGAAAATGCCAATAAAAAAAACCATCGCTGTCAAGTTTTAATAGCTGAGACCGAAATAATGAGTACTAACCAGAGAAGAAGAGAGAGCAGTCGACAGAATCCCTGAAGAGCGACGCAAAGCCCAATGCTTGCTATACGCTAAGTAATCACATATTAATCTCTTTCTTACCTAATCAATACGTAGAGAAGTGAGCTAAAGGCGCTGCCAAGGGAGCTGCTGAGAGCTCTCTAACTCCCCTCATAAATAATATCGATTGTAAATATATGACTCATGCATATAAATCATCAGCAGATGCTGCCATAGCCCAACCTCCATACGCATAGCCTCAGTATCAAGAAACTATGCAACAGCGAGTACTGACATGGAGCGTATAGAGCAAGCTTTGTAATGCGTAATTAATTTACAATGAATGCATTTACTGTCATCTCTAGCTAGCAGAGGTAAACAACAAACTAACTGCGTTAGAAGGCTGAGAAATAAGACAATTCCATAGCTATGAATAAATTGACTCCAGGATTTAATCATCTCAAACACATGTACAGCTATGGGAAACAATCTTAGACTATCTTGTATGCCTATAAGTTGAACAAGTATTTTTAGTGGGTAAGTGATTAAGTGTGTATTTAGTAAGCTAAATTCATTTAACTTAACTTCAAGGTTTATGCTATATTACGTAGCGTCACAAAGGTTTAGCGTAGCAAACGCGTTAGTCTCTCTCACAGTCATTAGCCACTACGTCTGTCTCCAAGGAAAAAACTACATGCAGTACTGTGCATAGTAATGCTACATTTTATTGCAGATCGCAACCACCAAATAGGTATTCATTACTTTTTGAGCGAAGATACTACATTACAACACTTGAAAACGCGTTTCTAAATCAAAATAGCCTGTTTTAGGTTTAGGTTCTTTTTTTCGTATTATGGAAATGGATTAATTTGTATTTAGTTATTTTATTTAGCAAATATTGCATTGAAATACGAGAAAATTTGACATACGAGCTCAGTCTCAGAATGCATTAAGCTTGTAATTCGAGGTAAGACTAATTGATAATTTGCAACATTTCCAGTCTTAGTAGCTGTAAGTTCACTCGCTGATATAAACTCTCTATTACATGTACACGTAAGTAATAACAGGCATGAGGAGATAATCAAATAAAACCACATATCATTTATAAACTTCAGGATATGAACTTTTTGAGAAGCGCAAACATGCTATTGACTTCTTAACTTGATTTAGCAAAGCGTTTAGCATTTGCAAACGTCCCTAATAGAATTAGCATTTTCTTCTCCAAGTAGCATTGACAGCATCTACTAAAATGAGTTCTGAAAACAAAATTGTTTGTCATGGCTTAAACAAACACACTTTGGCCTAGTGTACTGACAGACTACTATTGGTGCCATCGTCTGCCTCGCCGTCCTGTATGGTTGCTCAGCAAACAGTCTGTCAACCTTTTGTTGACAGACGGTGCAATACGGAATAACACTACCTATTTGTTGTATAACCAATACGGCGGTGAAGTAACCAGTTCCACCTTAGAAGATGCCATCAACCGCGCGAACAAGTTTGACCTCCAGGGTTTAAGGAAGGTACAATGTATCAGTAAATTGTAGGCAGTCAACAATGAGTAGCTCAAACAGTCTTGTAGCAGCAGAAGTAATTAAAGCCAGATGCTGGGGCACTACTTGATCAGTTTCAAGTGCAAACAGCCTTTAAATTGCACTCCAAAACTGAGTTGAAAGCAAATTTTCTTGGACTGTTAAAATTTCATACGCTTAAGGTTATGTTACTGGATATGGACAGTTATAATCAGGATTTGAATGAGCTGATGAGCTAACTGTGTTTCTAGATATTTGCTGTCTAAAATACTCAGATTGTACCTTCAATCTGCCTGACCATCCATTATATTCCTGTTTCCCCAGGAAATCCATTACACCTTATACTAATTACCAACACCTTGCCAATCCAATTTATAGAACAGCGGTCTACAAAATGACCTTTTTCTTCCGGATTACGCATAATTTCACTTCACTATTCTATATTTTATTGTCATTTTATTTTCATTTCATGGTTCAATTTGCTTCATACAGCATTGACAGTTGACCGCTCATATAGTAAAGTGCGTACCTATTGAAATACTCTGAAATCCAACCAATGAAATGCCTCTCAATTTTTTGTTAAATAGGATTCTCATGACAGCTACATGTCATTCTATCAATTTAAAACAACCAGACAGGGCAATCGTGCCATGGATCTGTACTTCGCACTCCAGAGACATTGCAGTAATGGTCTCATGTATGAAATAAACACAAGGTTGAAAAACTCACCAAAGAGGAAAGTTCAGTTGATTTCGGTTGTTGGACCATATCGATGGAGGCACCTGGCTCTTCAGATCTGCTACTTCGGTTGCTGGACCCAAGAGACCAGCCAGTGAGACTCTCTAAAGCACAAATTAACAAAACCTTGCACTTGTACAGCATGCATACCATACTTGTGAATACTAGGTACTAGTAGATACCCCCTACACAACTAACTCAAGCAATAAAAATTAGACTACCAGCAAGTGTAGAGCATAAAATATGACAAACAATTGTCCAAAAAAGCAGAACTGATTAGCGGGTAGTGTGTGGTTAACTCCAGAAACAATTACAAAACCACTGCAACTTGTGGACCGACAACATTGTAGATAAAAAATATTTTACCTGTCCCTGGATCAACTAACTGCCTGTTAGAGATCAGGCAGCAGCATGAATGCAAGCTCAGCAGCCAAAAAGCAAACTTCAAATTTGGTATTTTGTAAACTAAACATACAGTCTTTGTGTGTACAGCACAGGAATGTCTTTCTTATTCGAAACATGGCTGCAAATCTATAATTGTAAGTTTTTCAGGCTTTCGACTCTCTCACTTTACAAAGGGGTGTAGTCTGCTCTTTAATGGGTAATACGAATCACTATCAGAGAGCAAACATGGTAAGTGGTAAAAACATGGCCCTAACGCTTGTAACATGCACAGAATCAATGCGATACTTTAAACCAACAGAACACACCAATCAATTTATCCTTAAGACTAACAGCATTGAATTGATCAAAAGAGAAACAGGGTTACAATTATACAGAAACTACCACCGGTCTAGTAGAAAAATGCTGACTTACCATCATCATGAGCTCTGGCACCTCGACGCCTCTGCATGGCTGACTCGAGCCGGGCAAGATGTGTCGAGTTGTTGGTGAGCTCTTGCTGGAGTTTGCTGTTGACCAAGGTCAGCTGTTCGACCTGAGCCATCAGCTCTTCCAGCTGGGCTGCAGACATCTTCTTAGCTAACTTTTCTACAAACTAATGGGAGGGTTGCTAAATCATTGGCCACAAAAAACTAACAGTTTAGTTTAGTTTATGTTGTTGGTTACACAATGACAAAATGATATTTTCTGTATCTACATGTAACTTCTTTAAAAACAAAAAAGATGAGACATCACTAAATGTTAATGAGATCTAAATGCTATTTGTCTCAATGGTACAGAGAACCTTTCTCTAAGCAAGAAGCAAATACGAGACACTAGTGCAGGTGATAGAAACAATACAGGTGGTCAGTCCTACTTAACTATGCATGATAAGGTTAAAAATGAAACAGTAAAGTGAATAGCTCACAGTGTTGTGCATACATACAGACGAAATGGTGACAATACAGGCAGCTATAGCAGGTGTCTCAACATGATAACGTCTCACTGTCAGTTGTAAAAGCTCCGACAGTATTGCAAATCAAAGGAACATCACGAGAAGAGATATTTGTGGTCTGATAAAATGAATGGTCGCGGTGATGAAGAATAAGTAGAGATCAAATCTACGACCGTGTTTGACTGAAAGGACATTGCTTCATCCAACCACAAATTTAACCACAGGAGTAAGCATTCACTCCTCTACCTGATAGATAGTAGATAATGAATACTCTTAATTGATACTTGTTCACTGCATTGGAGACACGCTACTAGCATTTCCTGCATTCACTCCATTTCAACAAAAACTCAACCAAATCTCTTCAAATCTCTGCAGTAAGAAATATATGTTATGATATTGGCTGCGTATGTGGCCCGGACAGCTGTAGGCCATAGTTAAAAGGATTGATTAACAGAAGTACTTATGTAACTCACATACCTATAGGTTCCACGGTGCAACTACACTGTCCTCAATCTTATGAAAGACCCGTTATCCTTCCATAGCCAAAGCAGAACAACTACAATTATAGATTACTCAAGTAAACGGAATATAGAAGCAAGCTCAATTAGAGCATCACAACAGACATGAAGGTGGATAAAATACCCCTAGAATCTCAAAGACAAGTATGTAGCTTTTAATGAAGGTAGGAGCAATTATGGCAACTGCTAACTGCTGCAAGTAACATCTTTTGCATCCACTCCTGACAGCTATGTGCATAGCAATAAGTAAGCAGAGAGGAACAACAGCCATATAATATTACCTGAGAGGCCGTGGTTAGTGAACATATTTTGCAATTAGCAGAATATACACCGACTACACCTATGCCCTGACCTGTTAGCTTAGCACTCAACTTTTGGAAGTCTTTCTTGTCGAGTGGAACATTTATTAGCTAAGCAAAACATTTCTTATTTTTTATAGAGCATATTTATACATAAAAACATATTTATATAAATATATATACATAAAAAATTTATTTGTGTTGAGTAGAGCTGTTATAGAGTGCATAGCATTTAACAAGTGTGCCCGTTTTTTCAGAAAGTGACAGCACTAGAAACTAACCAAATGCTTGAGTAGCGACAACCATCTATCAACTTACAAATAAGTATGGTGTTGTTAATCAATCAGGTCATCTTACGCTGCCAGTACACCGATATACTCTGATACTCTAAAAATCATGCTTATACTCAGTCTAGAAGGCGGGAATTCTTGATGGCCTAACAACAACCTAATCCTAAAAAGTCGCGACTGCGTACAGCTAGATATGAAGCACTGTGTATCAGATTAGCATGAGCTAATAACTTTTGTGAATGGATAGACATGAACGGTTAAGAAGCAGCGAGTGCCTGATTGTACTTGTTGAAGGTGTGCAATGGAATTGAAAGCTGCCATTGACTGATCTTCAAAGGAATCTTTCTACTTCAAACTTAATTAAATTGTTTGCAACTTGCAGTACGCTTGAACTGATTAAAGGGAACAGTTAATGCATCACTTTGAGGTGATATTCATAAATCATTTTGATGACTCTCCTGGAATGAATGCATTAGTATAACTACAGAGACAGAGCCCGCCAATGATTACTGACTGATGAATGAAATTATGCTGATGGAAATGCAGTGTAATGGAAACCAGATAACTTAAATTATATGAGAAGTCTGTTGCAAATCTTCATAATTAATGTATGCAACAAGAAGCTTGGTGACTGCTGACGTACTTCAATACAAACCACTAGCGGTTCAAACCTGATTAAGCTAATAAGGTTATATAAATTTGAAGCTTTCTCAGCACAGCTTCAATTATTTATAGGCCTACAATACGCGAGAGACCAAAGGTGAGCTGGCCCGTGTTTAAATGCAGTGAAACAGAAAGCTTGATATTAGTGAATTATGAAGTTTGATTTTAAGGAGCGACAGTTTCCATTCGCCCTTCAGATATATGAGACGCCAGAAACATTTCATGCTAGTCATTAAAAATGAATAGGTCTATCATTCCCTGTGTGAAAGTTACTGGTATACATGTCAATGAAGCAACCAAAACTTAAACGAGCAAGTGGCGCCGTGGAATAACTACCAATAAATATTTAACATCACATTGATTAAAACTTCAAATAATACCTAAAACTAAATGATGACAAAAGGCAAAACGTAAAAGTAGGGTAGTAAACGTAGAACTACACATTGAAAAAGGAGCTCACAGCAAAACCTCACGCATAAAGCATTCAGGCAGCGTAGGTTATTTGGGGAAATAGATCGCTTTAACACACTTTACGCGTATCATTCATCCTGAAAAAAGTTGCAGTTTTTGTTATAACATTGTTGCAATGAACAGCTACACATTGTTTGATAACCAGACCACAGCTAAGCTTAATTTGGCATTTGAGAAGTTCAATGCAAAAATGTTTACACAAAACTTGTAAGTGACTGGTAGGACGACTACAAGCAAAATATACGACAGTATGAAATGTACTCTGGATCTGGATCTGGATAAATTAGGTCCCAAGACCTCTTGAGCCGAGTAAAATGTGGGACCCTCTGACCACTGAATCGTAAAAATTGAGAGTCATTAAAATGAAAAGTTAATTTTTTTACTGTAAGATTTATATCTAAAATTGATTGTTAAAAATCCACCCTAAAAGTATGCACGTTATAGCACCATATTAGAACGACAGTTTCATGTGCCTATCAAAATATTGTTAAACCCATTTATTCAATAAAAAAATTTACATGAAAAAGCTATAGTAATATTAGTTTTTTTTTTTTTTTTTTTTTTAAAAATCATCAAGAATTTCTCCTGTGCGAATTTCCCTTGCCGTTCGTACTAAAAAACTCTGTAAAAACAAGCTTGACTCACAAGCAGTAGCATTGTAACCCTGAGTGCGAGTACTCATACTGTGAGTTGAGCTCTGCATAAAATTTAAAGTGTCCTCAAAAGAAGGAAGCAAATAGTTATCTGTTGTAACACGACAAAATAAAGAAATTCTTTGCAATTGCCTTCTTTTTTGAAGTGAGGTCAGCCCCGCTTCAACTTTGCTGTCAGTCACTGAAATATCTCGACCCTTGATGTTTTTTACAAAGCGAATAGCTTTACTTTGGATATTCTCTAATTGAGTAGAATGAGATTTAGTTACTGGGTCCCATACCTCCGCAGCATATTCAAGCAAGGGCCGACAAATAGTCTTATATGCAAGCAGTTTAATTTTCTGAGGAGCACTGTAAAGTGAGTGCTTGAGTAGACCCAGAATGCGTAGTGCCTTTGTATACACTGCAGTAATGTGGTGATGCCATTTCATGTCCTGTGAAATAATGACTCCCAAGTATTTAATTGTGGTGCATGCGTTTAAGACACTCTTGTCAAGTTTGTATATGTACGCGTTCAGTGTTTTGTCTCCAAAGGATATAAAGTTACTCTTTCCTGCATTAAATCTCATCTTATTTATTTTTGCCCATGATGTTAAACTATTTAAATCATCCTGCAGTTCAGCCTGTTCGCCAGGGCCAGTAATGGGATGGTATATTAGAGTGTCGTCAGCAAACAATCGAATAGTGCTGTTGGACACACAGTCCACAATGTCGTTGATAAAGAGTATAAACAATGCTGGTCCCAACACACTACCCTGCGGGACACCAGATGTGACAACAGTCAAATCAGAGTTTTCGCCATTCAGAATTACTCTCTGATATCGCTCACTAAGAAATGATGAAACCCACCGAATAATAATAGGATTGATCTTAAGTTTAATCATTTTACTTAAAAGTAATTGGTGGTCTACTACGTCAAAAGCCTTCGAGAAGTCTAGAACTATGGCATGAACAGAGACACCTTTCTCAATACTTTTCAGAATGTCGTGAGTCACCGTAGCCAGCTGAGTTACGCATGACAACCCTTTACGGAAACCATGCTGGTTTTCGTGTAAAATCTCATCAAGCTGCTTACTCAGATGATGATGGACAATGTGTTCAAGGAGTTTGCAGCATATGCATGTAAGAGACACCGGTCTGTAATTTGAGGGACTGCTTCGGCCGCCCTGTTTGTAAATGGGGGTCACATGCGCCAATTTCCACTCATCTGGTAGAGCTCCGGTTTGAATAGATTGGTTAAAAATACATACCAAAATGTCTGCAGTTTTGTCTAAATTAATTGACAAGTACTCCTGGGTTATTTTGTCTGGTCCTGGTGCCTTTCCAGACTTGAGAGATTTTAAAAGATTTATAACTCCTTCCTTGTCAATCTGGATATCAACAGCACTATCTACAGAGGGCAGATTTGGTAGCGGAGACGACTTTGTAAAAACACTATTGAAAAAATTATTAAGGGTATTGGCAATATCTACCGAGTCCTGTGTTAGTGCTCCGTTTGCTTTTTCCATAGACATTATTTGATTGCTGTTTCCTTTCAAATCTTTTACATATCTATAGAAAGGTTTTGAGTTCCCACAGCTTAGTGGTTTGTACAATCTGTTCGTCATGTACGATTTTTTCAGGGCTTTGAACATGTTTTTGTTAGAACGTCTCAGGTTTTTATATTTTGCCATCGTGCTTTGGTCCTTTGTTTTTTTATATAAGGAGTATAATTTCCGTTGTTTATTGCATGCCCGCCTAGCCATACTATTGAACCATAAAGGTTCATTGTCATTCTTAATTGTGCACTTGCGTGTAGGAACATGACTGTCAACGGCATTGTGTAATCCAGTTGTGAAAGTTGACCATAAGGTATTCATATCTGCCCCTTGGTTAATCTGATCTTTAATCTCTGTGTAAACAAGATCTAGGTCATCACTAAATTGTGCAAAGTCCACTTTGTGGAATAGTTTAACAGGTGGTCTAAGTGACTTACTTTTCTCAGTCTGAGTGGCAAGGATCTTAGCTTCAATCATGAAGTGATCGCTAATTCCTGGTTGGATAACGCTTACATTTTCAATTTTAAATGCCAAGTCTGTACATAGTAAAACTTGGCATTTATACTTTTACCTATAAAAACTAAAAAAGAAATCGACCGTTTTGACATACGATCTGCATGCCTAAGCATTATCCCGAAAATAATTATTGACCGTGTCACCACAAGTTCATGTTCAAAGAGGAACATAGATGAGTAACCAAAACAAATATGATCAAACCGACTAGGGATATATTAAAAACGTAATGTGAAATGATTTTGATACATACCCTGAAACTTTTCCTTGTGGTTTATAAAAAAGTTATTTCGGAATCAGAAACGGCAAGCCATTTCGTCGGACTAAGGTCTTTTCTCCACAATCTTATAAATTTCGCGTTGAGCTCTTACTCAGAATAACCGGCAGTCGACTACTAAAAGATGAGAGATCAACTGATGATTGTATTCCGCGCACATTTTATGGATAGCCTGTTTTCGCAAGTGTAAGGAAAATGGGTTTTTATTAAAGTGTCAGGTCAAGGTTGACCTCCGAAAGCGTTTCGGTAATCAACCTCACTACTGGCCTTGATTGCTTTCAAGTTTAAATTAAAATAGAGTTTCTAGACCATCCTTGGGTAGGAGCCATTGATGATGTGAAATGCTGGTTTTTAAAATACGCTTAACATAAGTAGTTTCCGCTATAAAACTGCTAAAATAAACGTTACAGTTTGCGGAGACACCTACCTGGTGGCCCTGGTAATTTGCACGTGTGTTAGGACGCTCATCATTAAAACGGTATTTGATCAAGTCGTTTAGCTTGGTGAAAGACTGCTTTTGTAACTGTAATATAATGTGAAAAGTTTTAACTGTTGCCATTGTCTTCAGTGTTATGGTAAATCAAGTGTAAATGGAAGTATAGTCGAAAAGATAATGGTCGAAACCGTTGTTGCCGACAGACTATTAGTCGAATCTATAGACTATTAGTCGAAATTGACGACTATTAAAAATACTTCTATTATAGCAGTATGAGAAATACTTTTGGTAATAAAAAAGTTTTTGTGTATAAAATTTATTATTAACATATAACAGCAGTTACCATTCAATTTTCAAACTTCATATCATGGGAATGGTTTTTGTGCAGTGCAAGTAAATTACGAGAAAAAATAACACAACATTAAAGGTTTTTAAACTTTTTCCAACTACTAACTTTCAAATTTCATAAAATGAAAAAGTGGTTTGTTGAAATATATTAAGAGAAAGAATAAAACAACTGTATGGGTGTTTAATGGTAACTGTAGAATAATTAGCAATTAGTGGCTAAATAAAGTCTGTTTTACTAAAACTACAATGAAAGATTATTTGGTATACAATTTTATGATTTTAATTCGTTTCAATGTTGCGGCGAAAATATCGTGTAGAGTGGTATAGAAGCTCATAGTAATTATCCATTGCAAACACCTCCTGGTTAAAATCATCAAAATCTTTATATATGTACTGTACTATACATATTAAAAACTAGTAACAGAACAATATGTTAATTTTAGTAATTATAGTTGCCTCAGTAGCTTTAGTGTATTTAGTGAAAGAAAATGTAATATTACAATGTACTACGCGCAGTATGTATTGTCGAGAGCACTTACCTTCGATACAGGCGTATAACATGAACATTGAATTTAACTTAAAGGTTTACTTGCAACAAAATTCACATTACAGTTATTTGGTATGAAAAGGTTCACCATGTCTTACTCCGCTGGGTTGCCAGTGCAAAGTATCTGGAAATGGGATTTATGACAAACACTAGTTTATGACAAACACTTCTGGTTCTACCGGAAACCCGTATCACCAATAGATGCTTGCTATTTTACAGTTTCGTTTCAGTCTGGTCTAATCATCTTGTCGTAATCTGATCATGTGACCCATACTTCCTGCCAAATAGAGCGAACGATTTCTACAGCATCTTTCGACTATCACAGTGACCAACAGGCTCATCATGTTTATGAGAGATTGATATGCACTCCTTCGAGCTAAGGCTAAAAATTAAATGAATTATCACGATAGGTTTTAAGATATCAATGCTCAAAGTAACAGCATTACAATGATGATGAAATAGACGCATAATGACAATAGACATGGTTTTATTGAATGTGTCAAGTATATCCGTGAAAATATTTTGATGAAGGAGTTTGCATGAAAGTGTAAACAGAAGCCATCGTGTTCAACTACGTCCCATTTGAGCCGTTTTGTAAAGGGATTACAATCTATGGCATTTTTGTGATGGTTGCAATTAACTGTTTGTTTTTGAGCTTTTAAGAGTTTATAATCACCTTTCCACATATTTTGCACCTACAACACAGCAGAGTAAAACATGGTGAATCTTTTGATACCAAATAACTGTAATGTGAACTTTGTTGCAAGTCAACCTTTAAGTGTTTTTAATTCACAATAATTTGTAATTAACAGCAAGATTCTGTTGCAAAAAAAGGCACAACGGCTTGAAATAAATCCCTAGGTGACCAATCAGATTAAGTTTAACTTATTTTAAATATAAAGTTTTTGAACTACAAAAAAATTTACTTATCACCAGAAGTGTATTAAAGTAAGCCAAATATTTTTTTATACTGTCTAGATTTGTATAACTATTTTTGTAAGTTTTCGCATACCTAGTCATTTCAAGAAAATTTCATAATATTCACAAATTACGTAAATTATTACAAGCTAACTGTGGTACAGACAAAGATGACTAAAAGTAACGGAGAGAAATAGTTTTGCAAGTCAACCTTTAAAGTATCAAGTAGGTATGAAGTTCAAATAAAATTTGTGCTAATGCCCTTTTCAATAAGTTTTTTTTTCAGTACAGCAAAACCTTCTTGCAACAAATCAATTCATTTTTAAATTTGACTTATTCATAGAATTATCCATAGAATTATTGTGTCCTCAATGAATTTTTCGGTTAAAATTAACTGAACATCAATTCATTACAAACTTCCTAAAATCCTTTGAGGCAAATCTATACATTTATAAAACGCAGCATATTTCGTACTATGAAAATAGTAATGATATAATAGCAATGTAATAGTAAAATATGGTAATAAAATAATTCCGCTTTTTTGAGTCTCCTCCAGGAGCCAAGAAACCACTAGTTTTCCTATTGATTGCTGGCTAAATTGAACCTGCGAGATCATTCTGTTGCGAAATATTTGGGTGGCTCAGGCTGCTGGAACATTCTCAGACTGACACCCTCATAGTAGCAAATGATAATGTAAGTGATTCCGTCGCCTGTCGTGATCACAGCACCTTACATTGCTGAAATGATTTCCTTTTCTCCAAATAGCTATCCGAACAGCACCACTCACTGTCTCCCTGAGCACTTTGTTTGTGCCTTGCAAGAGTTCTAGAATCTAGTCAAAACAATGAATTGTCTCTAGCTGTACAGCTTGTGACCTCATTAGAGATTTTTACTACCGACTAAGGACGCCATCTTTTTATCAGGCTTGTGTTCCATTGCTCATTTCACTCAGACTTCTGCACTGGCCAAAAATATTATTGCTTAGTGGGTTTTGTTTTCACTACAACTGGTGTTAGTTATATCTGGTTCTTTCAAATGAGCAATTCTGGTTACTCAATAACCCTTTCCTGAAATGGAATAGTAAACAGCACAATTATGGAATTAATATAGGAATTATGGAATATGTCAACTCTATTATCTCAAAAATCAGCTCTAATTCAGCTTAAACAGATAAGTGTAAAACAAAAAGGCCTGTCACTCTTTTTTCAGAATCGTATATTGTCCATTTTGTCTTACCCCACTCCAAGCTGGTATCCCTTTGTATCAAAAATTGATAAAAAATTAGAATGCCTTCAAAAATTGTGCTTTAGGGCGGTTACCTGATATGGACAGTTACGACCAGCGTCTGAATACCCTTAACGCTGAGGAGCGAAATTTGTTTTTAGACATTTGCAGCTTAAAATACTCAAATCGTATCTCCAATCTGTCTGACCATCCATTACATTCCTAATTCCTCAAAATCCAGACACCAACACCTTGCCAGTTTACATTATAGTATACTATAGTATACAGTTTACATTATAATTTACTTTATTATTTTTAGTTTTTATTTTTTGTCTCATGGTCAAATTTGCTTTCAGCAACTTGGACCATGAGACCTTTGACCAGGGTAAATATTGTTTAATATCTATCTAATATGCATTTCTTTTATGTAATTCATGGCCTGCTACCAGTTCTTTACCTACAGTTCTTTACCTCAGTCTACAAGCAAATTACACTTTTCATCGTTAGCCAGCCACATGTAATTACAGTGAATAAAACATCATCAAGTAAGCTAAGATCATCTTGAGTTAATATTTGCACGCATGTCAAGACTCAAAGATTAGATTGCACACAACTTTAGTATATTTTATCAGAAAGCATGATTATTTTTCTATCATTTGTAATTGTTTTTTTATTTTTGAAGTGGTCTTATTGCCAGGATGTTTCAAAATTTAAATCCACAAAACTTAATCGCGGATCAAGCGAAAGTGCGATTATGACGTCAATAGTTACAAGGAGACCAATAGAATAGAGACGCATCATGCTGCACCTTCAGTAATCGCCAATATAATATATAGCACGATAGCAACTAGTGACATCATTTCACATCTATTTTTTTTTTTGAGCTTTTTAACCGCGATTGACTCTTGCCCATTTCAATTTTGAACCCTAATGGCAATCAGATCACCTCAAACACCAACACCAATCACAATTGGTAGAAAAATACCGATACTTTCTGATAAAATCTACTAAAATTTGTGCGAATTCATCGTTAAATAAATACCAACTCTCAAACTCGCATACAACCGTAATTGCTACAAAATAGAAGGCTTACCTGATGAGACTTTTATTATGATTTAAACAATTGTTTTAGATAATGACCAGAGTGTATCTCATGGTCACTGCCCACATATAAGATGACCATTATAGAAGACCGTCTGATAAAAAAAGTCTTGTCCAAAAGTTTTGATGGTGACTGGTTTGATCGACTCAGTCACAGATACTCCAGTCTTCTCCTCATCGGAATCTCTGTAATAGTCGGAGGAAATCAGTTAGTCTCTCACAAGATTCAATGTTACACACCGACCGAGTTCACATTCCAACAAAATGCTTATGTCAATGATTACTGCTACATCTGGAACACCTATTCTGTACCTATGCGTGGTGAGACAATTACGTTCATCTTTTAAATGCTTTTCTTTGTAAAATATTGTGAGATAATGAAAATTTTTGCTATGATTTAAAAAGACGGAAAACATCTCATATCTTAACTTTCACTGTTTATTGTAGCCGGATCGGTTGATGGTCAAATGTATATTTTATTTAAAATGCATAGTTGTATGCATTCATGTTATTTTTCATGCAGTCTCAATGAAGAGATGTAAAACTAGTGTTCATAACTTACCCGATAAAGTACAGCTAAATTGATAAAAACCAGTTATAAAGCTGCTTGTTTCTTTTGTAAAACGCAACTAAAATTATCGAGTTTTTTGCTTAAATATTTTCAATATATAAAAGTTTTCCTTTGGCTATAATGTGAATGGGTTATTTATCGTTTTATGAGATATTTTTCCTCGGCTTGAATGCCAAATACAGCTACAAAGGCAGACTTTAGTTTTTTCCAGGTCACAGGTTTGCATGCTGCAAACATTTTGCATTAATTTAAGTCATAATGCTGTATGTTAGGGGAGCGTATGAGACCTTGACACCCAAACACGTAGAGTGACGATAGTATATAGACTGCCGTACCGACAACCCTGTGATGGAAATAAAACACTAAATTTAGGAAGACAGAATCTTTATTGGCGATATTGTTGAACAAAAGTTTTTGCTAAGTAGCATAACGTGTGATAAGATGGCAAATTGCGCCAAAATTTTAAAGATAGCACATGTTACAATGTTTCTACTTCGATCACCTGCAATCCTGCTGGTTAATGGCTTTGTAGAGCACCTGCCTGGTCCTGGCGTGAGGAGAGAGCATGTGATCAGCTATTACCAGTGGGTTACCTGGTTCCTCTTTATTCAGTCCATTCTCTTCCTCCTTCCCGTGCTGCTCTGGCGGTTGACTGACGTGAGCTCTCTTATCGACAGCCTTGTGCGCAACTTGCATTACTTATCGGACAAGTGCTCTGTTGACAACAGAAGAAACACCATCAAGGAGCTGGTGCTGCGTACAGAGTGGTAATTTCTTTTCACACTTCATGGAGATGACAATTGAATTTTTGTAGCTGTGTTTGTCATTTACTTCTCTGCGCTGCTTCCTACATGACTAGTGATATGTATGGCGCTGTCAGATTGGCTATACTTGGGGCACTTAGTTTGTTACTAAAAATGCAGTAGTTTAGCTCTGATTAGGGTATTGGCTGGTACATGATTGCGGAGTTGGGTAAAGTCTGTTGACAGTTGATAAATGTGTGCGACACGATCTTTTGCAAGGGATCTTTATATATTTTATTATTTAAAGATGAACTGACACAAATTTTTAGTTGATTTCAACCATAAGTACCATAATTTTTTATCATTTGTGATTGCTATTGATGTTTGAGTTGGTCTGACTGCCAGGATGTTTCAAGATCAAAATTAATAAAACTTGATCGCGATTAAAATGCTCAGATCAAGTGAAAGTGTGATTATGATGTCTATAGTTGCAAAGAGACAGACAGAATAGAGACACGTAATACTGCAACTTGAACACAATAGCCGATATCAACTAGAGCAACGATAACAATTAGTGATGTCATTGTGCATTCGATTTTAATCTTGAAACATCAGTAGTTGTCAGGTCGCCTCAAACATCAAATACAATCACAAGTGACTAAAAAATACCGACATTTACTGATAAAATCTACTAAAATTCTGTGTAAGTACATCTCTAAGGCTACGATAACCAAACGATTGCCTCTTGTTAGTCTAGTTGATGGATTCAAATTATGGACAGGCTCCTTCTGTATGCATATGAGTTGGAAGCTTAGCATCAAATGAAATCCGAGGAAATATTTTAGATTATGATCTGATAGCAAGTCATTCTTTGCTACCATTTGCCACCTGCAGGTACCTGTCATCTCACAATTCCCAGGATAAGATTAGCTGCTGCCAGCATGCCCGTTGCTCAAGGATTCTCAACTACTCCAGCTCTATATTCTATTTGTTTGTAAAGCTCCTTTACTTGGCAAACAGCGTGGGACAACTCTTTCTTGTAAACAAGTTTCTTGGTACGTCAACGTCTTGCTGATGAATTGATTAGTTTGATTCCTACAGATTTGACCTATAAAGTCAAATTTGACCTATAAAGTGATTTCTATCTCTTGATTTATCATACTATTAGACTAGCCACCCCTTTGGAATTATACAATTATAGTATGGCAGTTGTCAATATACCAGTTTTGTACATGTTTTAATGAAACCAGCACCTTCATGAATGCCTAATAAAAGTTAGTTTTTATTAGTTTGATGCAATATCATGAAATATTTTGCAAACTACACATCTGGAGTATGGTTTTAGCACCTGACGAGGGAGGTTTGCTCAGATCTCAAAACTGCACTTTTAGAATTTCTATTGTAAACCAGGTACCAATGTTGTAATGAAATTAAATATTAGTTGCTTTATACCTTGTTTTACTCCAGCTCCTATCTTAAAGATTGACTTGCAATAAAATTCTCATTACAGTTATTGGGTATCAAAAGATTCACCATGTCTTACTCTGTTGTGTTGTAGGTGCCAAATATGTGGAAATGTGATTACAAACTCTTAAAAGCTCAAAAACGAAATGCCATCGTAGATTGGAATCTCTTTATTTTGATGATGTAGCCATGAAATTTGGCTATTGTCTTGTCACGTGATGTTCTCACGTGAATTGAAAGGCCAATAAAAAGCTCAATATAAAACTTATCGTAGCATTAGTTTATGACAAACACTTTGCGTTTTACCAAAGACCCCGTATCAAATATAGATGCTCGCTACTTTACAGTTTTGTTTCGGTTTGGTCTAATCGGCAAGTCGTAATCTGATCATGTGACCCAATACTTCGCAAATAATTTTTGCAGCACTTTTCGATTATCACAAGTGACCAACAGGCTCATCATGATTATCAGACAATGATATGTACTCCTTCAAGATAAGGCTAAAAAATTAAACGAGTTTTTACGGTAAGTTATAAGATATCACTGCTAAAAGTGACAGCGTTACGATGACGATAAAACAGACGCGTAAGAACAATAGACATGGTTTTATTGAATGCGTAAAGTATATTTGTGAAAATATTTCGACGAATAAGGTTGCATGAAATTGTAAACAGAAACCATCTCTCACAACTGCGTCACATTTGAGCCGTTTTGGAAAGAGAATTCAAACTACGGCGGTCTCGTGCGGTTGCGATTTTCTGTTCGTTTTTGAGCTTTTAAGAGCTTGTAATCACCTTTCCACATATTTTGCACCTACAACACAACGGAGTAAGACATGGTGAATTTTTTCACATCAAATAACTGTAATGTGAATTTTGTTGCAAGTCAACCTTTAAGTTGAGTGCTTTGTATGTGAAGTTATCACAATTAAACTGGTTTTATACTTGTGAGGTATATAGTAACAGCTGTGACATGTTGCAGGGGGAAATGGGTACATGATGTGGGGCTGGCATAGCCTCACATCTCTCATCACTCAAGGAGAGCTTCCTCGCAGCGATATCTTTCCCACTACCACCTACTGCGATCTGACAGTGAGATCAATGGGTGAGCTCCTGTCACATTATAAGTGTGATTGTCGTTTTATCAACTGACTGTTTGCAGTTGTCATATACTACAAGACTAGTGGTCTTTAGGGCGCTTTCCAATTTGCTACACATTAGTGGCGTAGCTTCCAACTGTGTACCTCTTACAATTATAGAAGAAATGCTGTAGTTTTGCCTTGATTTGGGTACTTGATGGTATAAGGTCATAGAGTTGGGTAAAGTCCATTAGCAGTTAATAGCTGTGTGCGAAACGGTCTGTTGCCAGAGATCTTCATATGTTTTTTTATATTATAGGCTATGTTAACCAAATGCTTGCTATATAACAAACGCGTTCGGCGTATGGTAAAAATATTTTATTGGATTACCTTGTCAGTCTCCTATTGCTGTAAGTGGAAAGGGGAAGATAACTCCAAGTTTTTGTATATGCATAGCACTAACCAAATGCTTATTGGAAACAATCTTTTTTCAATAATTTGTCAGTCGTACTCTGATAGGGTATGCTACCATCGTGACATCATTAATAAAATGCTGCGCAACCAGTGAGGTCTATACCATTCGGTTACAAGTTCTGGCCAACCTAGACTTAACTCCATAGAACATGATTGCGGTCGTGTTAGTGTTGGTCAACTATTCTTTAGACATCGGTAAATCACCGTTTTCTTGCGTTCATCTGGCCAGATGGCAAAATGTTGCCATTTCATGTGTATTCAACTAGACTAGCTCTCAATTTTATATTCCTAGACATGTATTAACCAGTTAGCTCAGCAGTTCTAGCCAGTTAGCAATAAATTCACAATCATGAGACTCGCCAGATAGCTGAATATTGACAGGACGCAATTTCTTATCATACCGTAATTTAAAGTTGTAATCTGGATGTTTTTAGATTTTGAACAGGAGCGTCAACAAACCAGTAAAATACTGCTAAATGGTTGCTAGGAATCAAAATAATAGCTTTGGTTAAACCTCAGTTTTAGCAGTTTTACCTACTGTAGGTATTTTAACCATTTTTAAACCATTTAGTCACATTTTAACCAGGCATAACCACTAACATCTCAAGGGTGGTTGCTCATATCAACGAAGAGCAAAGAACACTTCCTGTTGTTTTAATGCCTGCTGAGTCCATTTACTGCTTGGGTACTTACCTTTGCTTTTTACGCATCATTGTGCAACTGTGAGTATGGTTCTATGGCTTCTAACCGTCCAACCTTGGATTCATCCCTCCTTGGATTCATCCCACCTTGGATTCATCCCACCTTGGATTCATCCCACCTTGGATTCATCCCACCTTGGATTCATCCCACCTTGGATTCATCCCTCGGCGGTAATTGAAGGTGAACTTACACAAAGTTTTAGCATATTTTATCAGAAAGCTTCGGTATTTTTCTATCACTTGCAATTGTTTTTGATGTTTGAGGTGTTCTGATTGTCAAGATGTTTCTAGATTAAAATTGATAAACTTGATCTTGATTAAATCAATCAGATCAATAGAAAGTGTGATTATGACATCACTAGTTGCAATGAGAATGATAGAATAGAGACAGGTAATGCTCCGACTTGAATGCAATAGCTGATGTCAACTATAGCAATGATAGCAACGATCAAGTTTTGTCAATTTTAATCTTGAAACATCCTGACAGTCAGATTCCCTCAAACATAAGAAACCGTCGCAAAAGACAAAAAGATACCAATACTTTCTGATAAAATCTACTAAACTTTTGTGCATGTTCATCTTTAAAGACAAAGTCATTGAAAAGTTTTTGGTTAACTAAAACACTAAAACTTAAATGCAATAGCCGATATCAGCTATAGCAACAATAACAACTAGTGATGTCATTTCGGCACCTATTTTTCTTCTGAGCATATTAACTGCAATCAAGTTTTGTTGATTTTAACCTTGAAACTACCTAGCAGTCAGATCTCCTCAAACATCAACAACTATCGCAAATGATAGAAAAATACCGATATACTTTTATAAAATCTACTAAGATTTTGTGTAAGTTTATTTTAACACTGAAATAAACAAGTTATACATAGCGGCGTCGCTCGGGTGGCCCCATTAGTGCCTCACAGTCTACATTGACGCTCTTAAAATGTGTTGCAGGAAGAAATCTCCACATGTACACAATACAGTGTATTCTGCCTGTCAACTTATTCCACGACAGGGTATTCTTCCACCTTCCATTTCATAGTTGCCTGTTGACTTTAGTAGTTTACTCCCCTTACCTCGCTCGTTTCCTCTAGCTCTCACTCATTATTAACAAAGTCTAATGGCTGAGGATTTTGTGTTTGTTATGAGGAAGAGAGCAAAAAGTTGATTGGTTAATGAAACTATGATATTGTGATGCCTTTATGTTTGACAGCTCTACTTGGCCATCTGGCTCTGGCTGTTAATAACCTCCATCTTGACTTCTATTGGTGCATTGCTTTGGTGTAGACTTCACTGGTTCAACAGTAACTTTGTGGCCACTCACCTCCGCCACAAAAACAGATGTAGAGATGAACGAGGCAGTCATCTCACGCGCCGGTTCATCAGTAAGTCGGGCTCCTTAATTTATGCATCTTCATTACAATGTTTTATATTCTTGTTACTTGGGCTTTAAACCAGATGAGAGCTTTTTACCAGAACTTGTAGCTGTTCTGGTTGCCACTTTTCAAGCTTTTTTACGTGTATAATTGATAAACAATTACCATCTATGGCACATAGTCTATCATTGAAGATTACATTGTTGTGTTTCTGTATTGTAGCTGAGTATCTCACCCCGAACGGGGTTTTCATCTTAAAGGCTGTCTATAGGAATACAAGTTGTGTAGAGTTTGATATGTTAATGGCCGGCCTTTGGGATCAGTTTTTAAAGAAGTACTCAAGTAGGAGAAGGATTGAAGGATCAGACTCACTCAGTATTTCCGATCCAAAAAACTTTGGCTATAAGCACCAGTCTGAGCCAGTCGACATGAATGGAGATGGCTATGAATCTAGTGTTATTGTCTAGACAAATGTAACATTACAGACAGGTTACAACAGGTGTTTGACTGTAAGATGCATGTTTGGGATACTGCGATGCACACGTGTATTTTAAAAATGAAATGAGCCTAATCATGGATTCAATAGAGCTCTTATGGGCTGCTGTTTTCAGTTGTTATTGCCTTTGTTATTTCGTTAACTGGCAGTCTGTCGTGTTTCAGCTTTGTTTGTATAAATGGCTGGTGATCCATTGGAATAAAGAGTCGTCTGCTATCTAGAATGCTCGCATAATCTTGTTTTAGTTACATTTAGTGATCACATATGTATGCTTGATTGCCAGAGCCTGTGAGTGTAGCAGGTTTTATAAAACCTCCATTCTGAAAATGTGTAAGAGTGTATTCAGACCTGACAATGGATAGCAGGTACTCCATAGTTGAAGGCTATGAAAGGGATTTGCGACCCTTCCTCGAGGAGCACTATTTGTTTTTAATAAACTATTTTTTGGCAAAGTTAGTGACAAGTTAAATTTTTAAACGCAAATTTTTGTGTAGTAAATGGTGTGTTGCTTTATCACCATTTTATTTATTTTCAATGTTATGATATGCTCTAAAGTAGCTGATAGGAGACAATATTCTTAGAACTCTTTGTAGACTGCAATGCAAAATACTAGGCAAGTGATCACAAAAGTGCTACTTATCATGGCCAACTCAAGCAAATGACATTCTAATGCAAGTTGTTACAAGTTGATAATTATACATATAGAACATGATAGGTCAACAATAATAATAAGATTTGAATAGGCTTATCAACATGTGGCTATATGGTACTCTACATCAACCACCCATTTAAGGCTGTCATAGCCCAAGTTTGAACATATAATTTGAAGCTATATCATTTGTTAGACATGGGCCAGATATTCTTGAGTGGGTTTTCCACATGCAACTGGAGTAGCATAAAAGTAGGTCATGGTTAAGTGCTTGCGGAAAAGTGGGTGACGAGGATAATGGTAGTTATTGTCTGGGAATAGACAAGAGTTTGGAAGTATGAGGGTTTGCTAGTAAGGATCATCACTAGCCATGTAACTAAAAGGATTGGGAAGGGAAATTCTGTCAAGGTCCAGCAAGAAAATTCATTCCTTTTGCTAATCCAACATCCCTTTTGCCTCATGATTTTTTGTACAGAGTTTACATCTTAGATTTAGCAAACTTCAAGAAAGTAGAATCTATTCGAATCCTGGCAACTCGAATAATATCTCACTCTTGTAAGCATCACATCTACCAACAAGCCAGATAAAATATTACTGTATCTTTGCCCTTCTACTCGATGGCTAGTAGTTGAAAGACTATTTTGTATTGTATTTTTACATCAATCCAGTTCAAGCTTTTGATGTTGTAGTATGTAACCTGAGATGTCAACAGGCTAGTTGGAATCCCAGGGTTGGTACTCCGCCCCAAAGACCCATTAGGCTCAGCCCAAAATCACGTTTTAGGGGGGATTTTCAGACCATGGGGCACTGTCAGTGAATTTGCTACTTTGGGGGGCAAATAAAATTTACCAAGTTTTGCTGAACAAATTCTTTCATTGATTGGGCTGAATAGGTGTTCCCCTAGATACATAGGGAATACATATGCTGTAGGCCTAGTGGAAATTATTTTTCTAGCTTCTGAATCATATTGGATGTTTAGCGGGGCGTAGAACCTGGGCGCCCCCTAGGGAACTCCCAGCGTTTAGGGAGTATTTCAAATTGACCAACCAGGTGATTGGCGGTACAATATGCAAGTCTGGGCCTAGCCAGGTGGGTGTTTCTTTCAGAGTATCAACCCTGGGGTTGGGATAACACTCGCTGCAATACTTGAATTTATAACTATACCTTGACACAAACAAGTTTTTGAGGTTTTTTCAACCCTCTACTCTGTAGTTTGTGTTCAGTTAGTATACAATGGGAGACAGATAAATGTCATACTAGCTCGGCTGTTTAAATGCAAACAACCGTATAAGCTACATGTAATTACTAACCATAAATTGAAATACAATGTTCTTAGTTTTTAGTAGGTTTCCTATGAATGATGGTGCTAGGATCAAGAAGGTTTGAACTGTTTCCAAAGGCGCCGAGGGCGAGACAACGTCGTGTCAGAATCTATACACTAGTTCTTCTGAGCTTGGTATTCAGTCGGCCTATAATCGATTTTTCAAAAGCTGTATATCATGCCGTAAAAGGTACCACAACAGGTCAGTGCCTCCTCTATAGTGTGCTGCTAGTCAACATGTATAGAACCTATTTTAGCATTGATCCAGGATTTGAACTAATTACTTGGAATGAAAATGTTGTTTACCTAAAATTTTGTTTCTTTAGCATCTCAAAATCAATTCTCAACTTTTAGAACAAGTGTATGGTAGCTCTGCATGCCGTCGATAAAGGATTCTAATGATGATGTCATCAACCAGCGCGTGAAGATTCTGAACCATGACGTTAACTAGATTTTTCAGCAGCTTGCATTTGATGAAAACTTTAGTTGTAATTTTGGATTTTGAAAATGAAACAGTTAAAATATGTTTTAAATAATTTTTTTAACATTTCCAAAATTGGTAGGAATATACTGTAATAATAGCAAATATTAGGTTATACTTGGTAAAGGAAAGGCAGATATCAGGCTACACCTGCTAAACCGGATTGGCAAGAATGTGCTATACTTGCCAAGAATAGAAATGGCAGGGGTCAGGTTATATCTGGCAATGTAAAGACAATGTAAATGACATGGCAGCATGATATACCTATCTTAGGTGACACAAAGTATAGTGAAATAAGATTAAGTTAGGCATTACATATATGCGTTTAATATCGTATTTATCGGTTACTAGAGTGTTCGTTAAATGACCAGGCAGCTGCATAGATCCATCCTTGCCAGCGAAATATCATCAAATACTCATTGATTGCTGTTGTAGAAAAGACTAATGATACAGAGGATGAAGGGAAAAATAAAGATGTTTCAAAGTCATCCTAAGGCTTTAATACTTCTCATAATGGTTGGTAATGGTACTTTGCTTCTAGAACATTGTACAGACGAGTTGTGGTATAGACGAGTTGTGATATAGATGGGTTGTGATATAGATGAGTTGTGATATAGACGAGTTGTGATATAGACGAGTTGTGATATAGACGAGTTGTGATATAGACGAGTTGTGATATAGACGAGTTGTGATATAGATGGGTTGTGATATAGACGAGTTGTGATATAGACGAGTTGTGATTTACTAGTTGGCCATACTATCATTGCCAAACCACTTTGAGGATTGCTTATAATGGCTACGATACAATGCACTGGAATAGATAATTGAACAATTTAGTTGACAGCTCTACTTATTTCTAACGTGTGTGAATCTTAGATGGGAGTTGTCTACTCTCACCAAGTGGCATTAGCATAATGACTCTTTTATAGGTGCAATTGTTTGTATCTGTTTTTTAGCCCAGATTAGTAGAATATGATTCTGTATGCTATTTAATAATCCATGATTAATTATTTATTAATCATGGAACCACTTTCCCAGTGCATTCATATAAAACCCATTTTCACCACTGCCATCAATATCGAGCCTTTTCAAATTTTCTTAATGCAGTTTTGTATGTCTGTTCATGCATTTCTTTCAGACCGACGCATACCAAAGCTAGATGATTGTTTTTAAGTGGACAAAGAGCAAGGCCACTTTTAATTGCGGACTAATATTTCTAGTGGATGCAGCGTCAATAACACTTCCAGCAGGTCATAACAGCAGGTTATATGCTGTGACACCCTCAAGCAGAGATCAAGTTTGTCAGATGCTCATATAGAGAATATCTTAGATAGTCCTGTGCTATTAAACTTCTATTAGAGTGACTTATGCAGCTGAATAAAAAAACTAGCCAAAACTCATAATATCGTATGTCTTTATTTCGCCTATGAAAAGCACCCTATAAAATTGACAGATTGTCAGTTTAATCTCAGGCTAATAATCCTCAACAACAAATGGAAATAAATATAGAGAATAGAAAAGGCTATAAAAGAATCATGCAGGTTAGACCAGCTAAGTAAGTACAATAGCTCACTGGCAACAGGAAACATGCCAAAACTGTATGCAGTGATAGTGTGCAAGTAACGTACTAATATAGTCATATTACAAACAGCGACTTCTCGCTTATATGTACATGTTAGTTTACAGTGCTGCTGTTTGCTATGCGCTCAGCAACGGTATAGATAATTGAGGCATGTAGTAACTATATAAGATAACGGGTAATGCAAAGTTGATCAGAGTAAATACCTATCAGAAATATACATCTACCCTAAGAATAGAACGAGTGAAAAACTTTATAGAGTGATAAAAGCGTAGCAGGGCTTGAAAGCCTGTGCTTTATGAAAAGCAAGCAAACAAGACTGTTGTAAAAATAGAATGTGCAAATACTTGGAGACAAATGGCTACGGCATCTAAGTGAAACCCTTTAACGATGAGCTGTATGAAGTAGGTGGGCAGGAGGGATGCAAGTGTTGAAATGCTGCGTATGAGAGGTTAGATAAGCCGGACTCCCTTTAGGTAGTGCACTAGCACTTCGTGTACAAACTTATACTGGGCTAATGTCTGTACAATGTACATCCTCTGTTGTCTTAGCTCCTTCAGCGTACTCGCCACAGATATTTTCTACAGATATAAGGATTAATGTCAGCATTGGCAAAAAATGACTGTTCCATGGTTTGTTCCTCGATAATCTAAAAATTGATTTTTAAACTATTCAAATTTTATATCCGTCAAAGCATGAAATTTTAGATGTGGCCAGAACATTTAATACCTGATATATATTAATGTGGTGTGAAATTACTCAATTTAATGCAAAGCTAGTAAAAATATTACTCATTTCCTTGTCTGGATAAAGATTGGCTCAATTTTTGTGACGTGAGGTCAACACACATGTCACCTATATCAGCCACAAAGCCTGGATATATGCTCCTATAACAGAGAGCATTAAGGAGAGGGGGGGCGGCACAAGGACCAATTTTCATCTCTCCAATACATCCAAAATTATATTGTAACACCATCACTCCTGAAATAGATCCACCCATTTCATTTACCCAGAAGGAACCACGTTTTGACCAGATCACAGCAGAGAAGAAGCAAGAAAACTGTCAAAGATCATAAAGTGAATTCTTTTTTATATCTTGCTGCTGTGTTTTTCGATTCCTCTTAGAATCACCCTCCAATAACATACTGTTTTTATATACTCCCGAATATGTTCGATTTTCATTACATTTTGAGCCTTTTTGCTTCATTCAAAACAAGGGGACAATGCGGGACTGCAATTGTCAGTTAGGGGTTCAGTGTTGAAAATGAATAGACAAGAGCTGTACAGTCATATCTCTACATATGAATGCCCCAACATACGAGAAAATCGAGATATGAGCAGAAGTTTGAGCAAGTTTCTTCGCTGAGATATGAGCAATCTTTGAGATACGAGCATATGAGCCGGTTCATGATGGCCATTCATGTGAGAGGCCACTTTCGAGAACAGCATCGTTCGGTCGTTTCCTTTGAACCAATTTAAACAAAGTTGGCTAAAAGTTATAGTGTATGCGAGGTAAAAAGCGCCAAATCAAAAACAGATCGTAAAAAAATTAAGACGACAAAATTGAAGTTTAGAAAAAGATTAAAACTTGGCTTTAAGTTTGTTTAGTAAGCTAAATTTAGTTAATTTACATTAAGAGTTTCTATTACATAGCATCACAAAAGTTTAGTATACCAAATGTGTTGCTGTCAAGTCTCTCTCAGACTTGACAGCAGCCGTTGGCCACTACATCTGTCTCCAAGGTAAAAGCTTACAGTAGTATAAAGAGTAATATTACATTTTATTGCACATGTTAACAACTAAATAGTTATTTGTTACTTCGCTAGCATAGGAACTGAAATAAAATAATTATTTTAATAAATTTTAAATATCATGTTTTATGCGGCTTTTTTCATAGCATGGTAACAGATTAATTTGTATTCAATTATTTTATAGAAAAAATAGTGCCTTGACACATGAGTAAATTGACATACGAGCTCAGTCGAGGTATGACTGTACTTATGGAGTCATTACGCTAACTATAAAATCATGTACAGTGCATCCTCAGGATACGATTACCATAATACATGACTTTTTCACCTTACGAAGTGGAACATGATGATTTTTCACCTCGCCCTACGAATTTTATTTCACCATATGAATTCAATGAAATTTTCGCTGAGTTCAACTTTGGCAATCGGTGTGCTTATTACGTACAACAAAATAACGAAGACACCGAAATTCTTTTCGTCAAAATTATTTTCACAGCGCCTAAAAGAAACACGACGACCGATTTCTTTCAATTCAGCAATTCTCGTGTGTAAAACAGTAATATTTTCCCTTAAAATTAGCAGCAAAGTTGGAGTTGTGATCCCGCAAACATAAGATCAGTGGTCAGACAACTTCTCATAACCTGCTAACAAAAATCAACTTCCTAACAAAAACAGCATCGTTTGGGCTTTCTAGCTGAATTCGGTTGAAAAGGTTTTAAACAAGTCTGCTAAAAATTACAGTGAAAGCGAAGAGCACAACTGACAAGTGATGAAACTTTAGTGATAAAAAGTTGAAATTCAGTAAAATAGTTAAATATACATACTAAAACTTAGCTTTAAGTGTGTATGTGTTTAGTAAGCTAGACTTATTTGAGGTGAATTCAAAGTTTATATTATACGTATGTCTGATTTGATGATAAGAACTCCCTACGGCATGTACTGTGATACATAATAATGTGACATTTTATTGAAGATCAGAACCACTAAATATATTACCAAAATTACTGAAGGTAATTACAGTTACTAAAGTTAACATATTATTTTATTACTATAACTTATATATATAATTCTGACGATTTTTACCAGGAGATGTTTGCATTATATAATTAGTATGGTTTCTATACCCCTACATACGATTTTTCACCATATGATGCCAACCCTAGAACAGATCAAAATCATATTCTCAGAGTGCACTGTAGAAACAATTCATATTTTTATTACCAATTATCAAACGGAATAAGATCATAAATACAATAGAACACAAAATATTCATTTTTAAGTTATCCTTGGTTAACTGTGTGCCTCATTTATAAGAGGCAACAAGTCTGTTTCCCAAACCGGCAGCGCAAAGCCGGAGACAAAAAGTTACAAACACTTACTTCGTTGTTCTCGAGACATTTCCTCATGACATCGCTAAGAATAAGCACACCGGACCTGCCCACCCCTCCTGAGCAGTGCACAAGAACTCTAGGGCTGTCTTTGTGTTTCTTCGTCTGTATGTGGAGACGAACTGAGTTCAACTCATCTAAGAGGGCTGAAATTAGACTTAAAGTCTTTAGAATATGCTCAAAAAAGTCTTTGTATCTGTAGGAGTGTTGGCAATGGCATGTTGAGCTATTAGGAAAATTATATATTAGGAAATTGCACTGACAAGCTGACCATAATTATTCAATATATCTCCAGATTTACATGAAATACAGTTGATTCCAGAGCAAGCTTATATCGACCAATCAGATCTGTATTAAACATTTCATCAGCCGAGTATTAAAGAGTCGTCCTGAAAGTCATAAAAAGACAAAATATGATGCTGAATCTGAAGGAGTGCATGCAAAAACAATATGTAGACTAGCCTTAATACATCTTTTCATGGGAACTGAAAAAGGTAAGGAATATATTAGGATGTATTTGTTTCGTTTTATTCGTGTCGATCATAAACAATCTGAAACTAGTAATAATGAAGAAAAGAAAAAGTACATTTGTAAATATTTTATCAATTATTTGCCATGAAAGTAGAGATGGGATATATTCGGATCATTTTAAAACATATTCGGTTAACACGTACTGAAATGTATTTATTTATCTGGGCTACCTAACCCAAATGGATATATATATCAAATAATATACAAATATACAAATTTCAGTTCAAGGATTTTATTATCCAAATATTTAGTTATCCGCATAAGCTAGTCATTAGGATTAATTTATAAAATGCTAGTTTCTGTCGACAATCGTCCCTTTAAGCCATGAAAAATAGGAATTGTAAAAGCGGTCTCCACGAGTATAAGTTAATCTATTTCAATGTGACCAAAACATTGAAATAGACAAAATAGCCGCAAACAAGTTTAATTTTTCCTTTTTTATACGCACACCGAAGACCTTTGGTGTAACGTAAGCATTCAGTTATTAGAATCAAAAATAGTCAAATATATAAAGGTATCAGGTCAACGTTTTTGCTTATACATCTTGTCGCAAGCAATGATAAACTGTTGATGGAACCTACCCAACTCGGTTATCATTTATCATCAAGTAACGGCAATCGAGACAAAAATACTGTATCTCTCCTAAAATTGTTGAGGTTGCGCAAATGAACTTAAAATATGTCAAACATATGCCCCCTGACACATAGGGAAATCCCAGACAACCAAAACATTGATCATGTTTTACAGCAATTTAGAGCGAACAGAGAATAGATCTGTAAGTATTAGTTGCCATCATAACACAAACATTCAGTCATAAGACCCACCAAGGAATCCATGCACATCTCTTGGACAGCCATTGAGCGGGTGCCAGTCGGTGTACTGTATATGCCAGAGAGTGCGCTGTTCCTTTGTGCTCGTCTTTAACACCCGCAGACAGCTTGTCGTGAAGTTTGAAGCAGATGCAGAGTGTTTGAGAACTATCTTGAGCTAAAAAGTAAATTCAGCTCTCTATTCACATGTAAATCTATTTATGCACTTCCTGTAGTCACCAAGTAATAGTTGTTTATATAAATTATTACATTCAGCAACGATTGATTGAAAATGAACTTGCATCTACTTCCTGTAGGACTAATCGATTATTTGCTACCCTGGCAGCGAATACATAAATTAAAAACATTATTGGGGTAGCGCTTGATAGGCCACTAGTGAGAAGCCCAGTTCTGAGCCTGTATCGCTGCCCAACTACCAATTTACAAATCTATCAATAGTAGCAATCCAATTATTTAAAATTACAACTATTAACTTGTTGCTTGTATGTAAATTATTCCAGTATGTAATTCTTATTCGAATGGCCATTTAAGTTAAACAAACGCTAAAACTGCTATTTTTAAATGTATTCTGCAATATGGAAAGGCGCAGGAAAAAGCCCTCAAATTGTAAAAAGGAAACGTAAAAAAACTCGCAAGGAGTGATTCTGCCAATCCCTAAGGACTTGTAGCATGAACCCATAAACGCACTCGCTAGCACTGCCCCTAAACTTGCTAAAACATACATTAAAAAAGCTAAGAATATAACTTTGTACATACATCATTGACCGAAACAGCGTTTTGCGGTCCTGCAACCGATGGCCAGTATTTGGGACACTTTTGAGTGCCCCGTTCTTCTACCTCAGTAACCATGGCTATTATAGAGACATCATACATCCAGATCATCTGCCAGAAATCCTGAAGAGTATCGTCAAAGGGATTCTGGGTAGCTATATAGGTCAGCTCTTCATTGGCTACAGGCATCTGCAGAAAAACAAAACTATAGTTGAGCTTCCTGATCAAAGGGACATGGACTGACTGCAGTCATCTTCCTAAACATTAAAACATCAAGCTAGCTACATGCCCATTAATAGCTCAAGAGATATATTAAAATACGGCATGTAATAGATAACACAGATAAAAGTTTGAAAAATTATTTAATTTTTTATCACCTACTAAACTCTCCCATAAATGAATATCTATAAATTGATAGGATTGTTCCGATTATCAAGAAAAATTAAAATTAAGAATTGGTTTCTCTTCCCACCTGATAAACCGTATAGAACAGACAACTCCTTAACTTTCACAGATGCACAGCATACTATTACGTGTGTAATACATAATTGTACACGAATGTTTGACTAAAACAATATCCACAAATTGTACTCCGTGAGCATGTGGGTACTAGGACATGAATTACCTTGATATTATACAACCTCTAGATAATAACACACACAATTGACATTCGTATGGGCTTTATGGTAAAAGAACAAAAAGGAATTTATAGTAATTCCACTTGTCCATTATAGCACATATATTGGCATACCGTCCAAACCGTCATTGCAGCTGTATAGTTGGGGGCTTTAAAACCTATATCATACTTTTTTTTATTCATGGCAGCAGTCCAACAAACTTTAGTAAATAAACCAATTACAAGAAACCTGTGATTGGAAACCAAATTGGCACCTGACTGCCACTGTTTCAGACTCCATTATCAATATGCCGTTGCCCAGGGGTATAACACACACTATGTACTAACGCTTTCAAAATGTATGCTAAGAATTCCCAAATGCTTGTATGACAGCATACATGAATTTGTGATGAGAGCTCAGATCAGCTAGTAGAATGCAAATATTCCACAGGACTGCTGTACTGAATGCATGCATAAAAATTTGTAACAGCAAAATTTGTGTGAAAGAAAATCTACACATATACAACAGCAGATAATTGATGTGGAGTTCCCGAATAACTGGCCATGTAAAAGTGTATTGAGTATTTGCTAATCTATCACTTGGACTTGCCGCTATATATCACCTGTTGCAGCTTTGCATTCAGCAAGAGACTGCAGGGTGATATGCCAGATCACATATCACACAAGTGCAAGATTAACTGCAATATGCATGAGAGTCACCTTCTAAAGGGCCTCGTTGTAGCCATTATAATAAATAGAACCAGATTGCTGTCTTGTAAAGGAATTATTTTTAAAACACCAACGAAAGACTGAAAGACCACGCCACATCATATTTTAAACAGACAATTGCATGCAGCCTTACAAATAGAATACTTCTCTGTTGCATATATTCTCATTCGAGTGCTTACAAGCCCTAAAGGCAAGGGTGACTTGAATAGAATAGACAAGTATCAGCTACCAAAGTATTACAATGCATTGCGTCAGCAAGAACACAACTGGTGTCTTTATCTAGTGGAAAAAAAGTACAGTAGGGCGAGATAAATCTGATAAATAAATTTGAAAATACACAAAATGATATCTATGAAAACCAAAATATACCCATAAAAGACAAACTGTACTTATAAAAACTATACTGTAGCTATAAAAACTATACTGTAGCTATAAAAACTATACTGTAGCTATAAAAAACTACTGTACCTATAAAAACTATATTGTACCTGTTAAAACTATACTGTAGCTATGAAAACTATACTGTAGCTATAAAAACTATACTGTAGCTATAAAAACTATACTGTAGCTATAAAAAGCATACTGTAGCTATAAAAACTATACTGTACCTATTAAAATTATACTGTAGCTATAAAAACTATACTGTACCTATTAAAACTATACTGTAGCTATAAAAACTATACTGTACCTATTAAAACTATACTGTAGCTATGAAAACTATACTGTAGCTATAAAAACTATACTGTAGCTATGAAAACTATACTGTAGCTATAAAATGTATACTGTAGCTATAAAAACTATACTGTACCTATAAAAACTATACTGTACCTATTAAAACTATACTGTAGCTATAAAAACTATACTGTACCTATTAAAACTATACTGTAGCTATGAAAACTATACTGTAGCTATAAAAACTATACTGTAGCTATGAAAACTATACTGTAGCTATAAAATGTATACTGTAGCTATAAAAACTATACTGTACCTATTAAAACTATACTGTACCTATTAAAACTATACTGTAGCTATGAAAACTATACTGTAGCTATGAAAACTATACTGTAGCTATGAAAAGCAAGCCATACCTGATCATATTTTCAGCTTTTGCATGTTCACTTTTTTGGAAGATAATACTTGAGGAAATCATAAGACTTAAAATAAGTTCTCAAGTAGATTGGTGTACAGAAGAAATCTACCCTGCATGATATTATTAGGGTCGATGCCGTAGTAGGAATACATGTGTTCTGGCAGGAAGTAGTGAACAACCAGCTGATACTCCTACTACTAGGGACAACTAATAAAGGCTATTTCATTTTTATATAGAGGACAGAGTTGCGCATATAGACCTGAAAAGGCCCACATGAAAGCGAGCTGCATATATGAAGACATAATGCGGTAACAAGTTGTACCTTGATGTGACTGGCATTGATATACCCGTGAGGGTTGGTGTTCGTAGCTATCAGCCGAACGCGAGTCTCTTCATATGGCAGAACACTTGGAAACCTGTTCCTTGCATCATTCTCTGGTCTCAAAGCCACTCGACAGTCTGCCGGCTGCCGCTTCTTCAGCAGTGACTCATACTCGGCAGCGATTGTGTCTGTGTGTAACTTTTCCTCCAACCCTTGCACCTGCATAACATGTCTTGTAACTCACACCAGGTACTTCAGGACAGTTATTTATGAAAAGGAAGTGAGCCAGTCACTTGAGCAGACAAATGAAATCATTGAAAACAATCAGATACAGCTACCAGCCGACTCCTCAGAGTGAACCAGAGTAACTTAGTTGGCAGTTTAACCAAATATTCGTTAACAAAAACTGGATCAATACTCGTTGATACTGGATCAACTAGATTTTGGCCTCTTTCATATCTGTCAAAAAAACGAAGTCCAGCTGAAACAGATTATAACTAGCTTAAAAAATGCTTTCTAAGTACAGTTCAAAGTGAGAATCTAGCATACACCATGGTTATTGGTTGAAGCTGTACCAGTAGCCACAAAGTCGCATAAAACCAGACAGCAATGGCATCCTTCTTGAGTGAATTAAAGTTACTTTAAAATGTTTAATCAAGAGGAGGCAACGGAGAGTTTAAGCTATTTCGAGGTATTTGGACCACCCAATTTGTTTAAAATTTTGGAAGATTCATCACAATAACAATATCAATAATTAGATTCAATTATACTGTGTTGCTTTTTTCACAAGCATTTCGAAGGAGTTGTTTGTCCATCAAGGCTTCTAGACGTGATTATCATGCCCTAGTGGATGCAGAGACTGATAAAAATGCTGTTGTCGGCACACATTAACATCATAATACATATGTATGTGAACATTCAGGTTTTTTATCTAAAGAGGGCCATAAATCTTTCAACTTACTCGTTCATCTATCGATGCCTTCGGACTGAGGCTCGAGTGTGCCGACTCATTAGACATCGAACTAGCTCCTTTAGAACCACGAGCTGATGATATCCCTCTATAAAAAACACAAGGGACAGTTGAGGCTGAAAATACTTTTATTTCTGGGATTAACTAAGGAGGGAAAGGGAGCATCTCAATGAAAATCAGCGAAATGGAAAGTAATAAACTCAAATCTAATAAAGTCACTTTTTCATGAATCGTAACATTTTCTTCTTTTTCGTAAGTTTTTTGGATAATTTTTACTTTCGACGGCTGTTAGGAGGCATGATGAAGGTTGTGTCAAATGCTTTGCATTTTAAACTTCACAAACCGTAACAGGAAGAACGACGATGACTTCTATCCCGATGATGCTTGGGAGTAATCTTACTAGGCCAGAGTATGAGAGATATTTATGTATTTTATGTGTATTATTTTCTTTCTTCTCTTTTTTATTCTTTTTCGGTAAATTTTAATGAATATTTTTTATCTCGCGAAATAATGAAGCCGCGAAATGCGAGCCGCAAAAGGTGAACCACGAGGGATACAGTATTTCTATCAAGACCAGTGTTCTGAGCTATTAAATGTTCGATGGCATGGTATAATGTATAACCTCCTTCAACTCTTTATCACTGTCTAAGTTTTACCGTACTCCTTAACCTGTACAAAAACTCAGTTTTCCAACCGTTGGTCAAGTTTCGAACACCGCTATACCACTATATTAGCCAAACAGAACATGGATGTGATAGACGGGAACTCACCGGCCGCTGCTGGAACGCGACGAGTTACCCCGAGAACTCGTAGAAGGTCTGTTTTCCCTCAGAGGATTCGATCGCCTACGTGAACTGCCAGTGATATGCGGTAGGGAAGTTTCGTTGAGGTACCTCTTAGAGATAACATCAGGGCTACCCGCAGTCAAATAGGCTGTTTGTTCTGTGGCAGTCAAGTCTGGAGCTTGTGAACCTAAAAGGCATATTTATTGCCTACCAGTTAAAATTATTCCCATGAGAACGGAGGCTATGATGACAGCCATAAGGAATCACCGAGTCTGGAATGAGAGAGGAGCAGAAAGACATTTGCTACTTAGAAGCTGCTGATTGTTCGCAGTTGAGTACTTGGCACAGAATAGTCATACTAAATTCCCATATTTGAGTAATCCTTCAGATGTCTGATTAGCTTACAGCAAACTGAGCACATCTTTGTTTAAGAGCATCGTTGGACAAACAACGGCTCCAACGAGCAACATGTCTGAGTCCAGAGGCAAGGGAACCTCGATGAATGGAGACACCCCCAAATGCAGGGAGCAATTTAAGGTTGCATGTCATTCCTGTCACCAACTGTGGCTTTTTTGGAAATTGAATCCCAACTTGTTGTACACAGGTCAGGTCTAGACCATTAGACCACGGTTGCTCTCTGCACTTATAGTTACAACAATGCTCAAATGTAGGCATTTACCAATTTTAAAGATAAACTTGGACAAAATATCTAAAAGTATTGGTATTTCTCTATTATTCGCGATTATTTTTCATGTTTGAGGTGATCTGACTGCCAGTATGTTTCAAGTTTAAAATCAATAAAACTTGATCGCAGGTAAAATGTTCAGAAGAAAAATGCATGCGAAATGACATGACTAGTAGCTATAGTTGATATCGGCTATTGCATTCAAGTTAAATCATTAAGTGTTTCTATTTTGTCAGTCTCTTTGCTACTATAGAAGCCATGATTGCACTTTCACTTGACTTCAGCGTTTTAACCACGATCAAGTTTTATCGATTTTAATCATGAAACATCCTGACATTCAGATCACCTCAAACATAAAAACAATCGCAAATGATAGGGAAATACTGACACTTTCTGAGAAAATCTACTACAATTTTGTGCAATCCATCCTTAAGCTGGGCCAAGCAATGTTACAAGGGCAACAGTAAAAAATACACTACTCCGCGTGTCCTGACAGTTAGCTCACTGTCTGAACTAAGCAACCATATCAAGTACCTGCAAGGTGTTGGCTCAGAAGGTCGGGAGAGTTGGCAGCTGGTCTAGGATAACTCGGAGCATCGACAGCGCTGCTAGAACGCTGGTAGAGGTGATCTCTTTGGTAGTACCAGCCTGGATAAGAGCTGTCGCAACCGTGGTGGTTCTGATAAGGCGTTGGCTGCTGGTTCCGATCTATCGCTGCACCGGCAGACTCGGATTGGTGTCCCTAAAAGGTAAAGCCAATCTACCGATCAATATTGGGTGTGCAGAATATATCAGTCAACCCAATTTACGTAATCAGTAATCAGGAGTGTTTGCTAGCAGCGGCTAGCTGACAATCAAAGTAACGCTTGACTGATGGAGAATCAAGGGAGTGATAGAGGTGAATATGATAAGAGGCAGCTAGCTAAGTAAGTTGAGAAATGTAAATGAACAAACGGATAGATATAAGCTGAGAGTAAGTATACAATTGCTCTTTGTCCTCTCCACCCGCTATGTACGCAAACATTTACTTATTACATTGCAAAAATGTACACTTCTACAGGAAGAAACTACCCAAGCGCTGAAGGAAGCCTACAGAGAGAAACAACGGAGTGGAGACTTACGAAACTTTGCATCCATTGTTTACTGTCTTTAGTATCCATGGAGATACTAGCTTTCTATTCACAATAAATCACTGACAATATATCTAAGTAGCTTACCATAACATTTTCCTACTTGCTATATAGCAGGCACCAAAATGTTAGAGTTGTATTACCCTAGCATATAGTTATATGCTAAATACAAACTTACACACAATTTTAGTAGATTTTATCAGAAAGTTTTGGTATTTCTCCATCATTTGCAATTGTTTTTGATGTTTGAGGTGAACTGACTGCCAGAATGTTTATAGATTAAAATCAACAAAACTATCACGGTTAAAAGGCTCAGAAAAAATACGTGCAAAAACGACATCACTAGTTGCTATCATTGTCATAGATGATATCAGCTATTACTTTCAAGTTGCAGCTTTACGTGTCTCTATTCTGTCAGTCTCTTTACAACTATAGACGTCATAATCACACTTTCACTTGATTTGAGCATTTTAACTGCAATCAAGTTTTGTTGATTTCAATGTTGGAACATCCTGAAAGTCAGGTCACCTCAAACATCAAAAACGATCGCAAATGATAGAAAAATACCAGTAAATACTTTTTAATAAAATCTACTAAAACTTTGTTCATCTTTAAAGGTGGTAATAAATTTTTATTTAAGGTGTGTAAGTAATGCTCACCAAATCACACGATCTACCGAGCCAAAATATGCCTAGCTGCATAAAAGATCAAAAACAAAATTTACCTGGAGTGCTGGAAACTCAAGGTTAGCATAAAGCGGTTCCTTGCTGTCGGCAGCATGAGTGGGAGGAAGATCGGATTGATTGGTTGTTGAGGCGTACTGGGTGAACATAGATCTGTAAAACATAAAAATATGTAACTGTGGATTACAGCACAAAACCTCCACCGCATGGAACTTACCTATCGCTTCACGAATTTCAGACATCCCCGAACGATTCGATATTGCAAATGTGTAATATTGAATCATATCACGAATCCTAAATTTATAGACGATTTCTGGTATATCGCGATATTATTATGTAAAAAAATTTGAAAATTTTTTTTAATTTATTTGTATATTCTAACTTGAAAGACACTGTTTTGTGTTCATGATAATTAGAACCATTTATTTCATGAATACCTGTGTGGGTAGAAGGACATAGATTGAGCTTATTGTAAGACTAGAAGGCCCGTGCATTTTAGTTCCAGTATCGCTCATTCTAAAAATCATTAATCGTCATTGCACGATTTTATCGTTTATATGATTGACGACATACCTTTAAATGATGGCGATTTTCAAATCGTCTACCTTCAAAATCTTCACCAAACAATTAAATTGCCTTATCACAAAGTTCTATACCTACCTAGGGGGCATTTCATCATCCTACATGTACCTACCTAGGGGGCATTTCATCATCCTGCATGTACCTACCTAGGGGGCATTTCATCATCCTACATGTACCTACCTAGGGGGCATTTCATCATCCTACATGTACCTACCTAGGAGGAATTTCGTCATCCTACATATACTTACCTCGGGTCGGGAGGTATGGAACCATTCTGCAGCTGCCTCACTGTCTGCTGTTGCTGATAAGCTTCTGGCATATAAGCATGGGCATACATAGCCCTCTCTCTCATAACCATCTCATAGTCAGGTGAGGGACGGTAGGAAGGAAGTCCAGACTGGTGATGCGAGGATAACTCCAGACCATGCATGCTTCTTGACAGAACTGTGGCTATGTTATGAGAGGAATGAGTATTGAGTTGATCAGCGCTTCCTGCATACTGAGCATACAACCCTGCCCGTGGCTGCTGCGAATTCAAATATGAGCACATGACATCACATGATATGAGTACAAAACATTATACGGTATGAGTACATAACATCATATGGTATGAACAATTGGTGTCATATGATACGTGTACATGGCATCATATGGTATGAGCAATTGATATCATATGTTATGAGTACATGGCATTATATGCAATGAGTAAGTTACATCGTATGAGTACATGATATTATTTGCTGAGTACAAGACATTATTTGGTATGACTACATAACATGATATGGCATGAGTACATGACATAAAACAATATGAGTATATGATATCATATGGTATGAATACATGACATCATGTGCTATGAGTATATGACATCACATGATATGAGTACATGCCAGTTTATGTGGCCTGAATAAACAATATGATGTAGTGTAGGTATATACATGTAATGCCATGTATTAGTAGTGGTATCACATGTGATCATGGAGTGAAAATGCAGGAATCAAAAGTATGAACCAATACCATGAAAGCAGTGACAACGCAGTACAAGGCTATGCGAGATGAGATTATGAGGCGCGATCACACCACAATACTACAAGCTGTTTAATGGTATATGAGAAACTACATTGATGAAGTGATGTTGGGTAAACAAATTTCGTTGATCGAATGTGAGATCTTGCATTTCCTATAAAGATATGATATGATAAGATTTGATTTTCCAAATGATATGGTTTGAAAGGAGTTAGATTAACACTCCTAGAAACTGGGTCGTAAGTATTTCATGTCCGTTAGTGTGAACAGTTAACACTTGTTACTCGATGGGTAGACAACTACTAAAAACATCAGTGGCAGGACCTCGGAACGCTGTTTCAGTCAATATTATATGTACACAGTTATGTTCTACGTTCTTTTAGTACATGTTTTAGTGAGGTCAAGGGCAGTGTTCGCCATGCGTTATAGCTGCATGGTACAAGTCCTTAAGAGTTGGTAGAATCATTCTTTCCAAGTTTTTTTTACTTTTCTATTCAAGTTTTAGGGTTTCTCTTCCCGCACCTTTTCATATATTCCAAAATACATTTAGAAATAGTAGATTTCATATAAATTGTATAATTTAAATGAGAATTACCGTGTTACACTACGTACTGTACATGTACATACATATACATACTGTACATACATGCATGAACGATAATACTCTACATACACCCAACAAGTCAACAGTTGTTGCAATTTCAAATTATTAGATAGCTATCATTGACAGAATTATTTAAATGGGTGACTAGAAGATGTACATTGGTAGCTGGGCAGCCACAGCAGTTAAGAATTGGGTATTTCACCAGCAATCTATCAAACACTGGAATAACAAAACATGAAGGAAGTAACTCACACTGGCTGAGAGAAAGTTCTCAGCTGTTGCTGGAGAGGAGGCCTGCTCTTCAATGGAGTCACGGTATTCCTGCAGCGCTGTCATTGACCTGTGAAGTAGGTCATTCTTATGCAGCTCATCGAGCATGGGCGTCTCTTTGCGGCCAGCGTAAAGGGAGGCGGTCATCGCCCTTGGCCGCTCCGATATCGGATCTTTATTAAACTTCATCGTCGCATAGTCATTTTCATACTTGTTGAGCAAGTCGGGGGTCGCACCACTTGGGACCTCACCATTCATGTCAGCAACCATATCTGGTATGTCTGAAATATATACGCACTTATAGAGTACCAATTATTATTGATGGCTATTAATAACTATCTCTACACACTGACAGTGACCTCTACATACTGCCAGTCACGTCCCGACACACTATCCCGACTGCTCTGCAATACTATTAGCTTACCAACTTTTAAAACATGTTTGTCCAACTCACTTAGTATTTCTTGACTTGTGTCTGGTCATTGTTTTTCCTTTCTGGCATGTGATGAAAAACATAATTGTTGTTGACGATTACGAACACCAATAAAAAGTTATACGCACATACTTCTACACATTGATAGTGACCTCTACACATTGACAGTGACCTCTAGACACTGCTGGTCCCTTGAAACACTGACATTCCTTCATGTCTACACTATAATAACTATCTCCTCTCCGTGCACGCATAGGCAAAGCTCGGAGCTCAAAAGGTCAGTTATGTACACTAACAGAAAGGTTAGCTACTGCAGAACAGAATCTAGTGATGCCATCGATGCGTTAACAGTCGCACCTCCGTGTTGAGAAAAGATACAGTAGACGCTACTATAGCACATACCTCCTATAACGTAAGTTCCATAAAATGAAAAGAATTTACATAAAGTTTTGCTTCGTACTACATAAAAAACTCCATACAACATGAAGTGTCAAGTCGGTGCAAATTCTCAAATTCAATTTGAATATCGATAATCTCATAGTTAGCCTTAAAAATATTGTTTTCTTTCTTGACACACTTGGGAGAGAAAACCCTATATAAGGATATTTTTACCATATATATCAGTAACTATGAGAGATTGTACGGTTTGTCGATAAAGTGCAGAGAATAAGTAGCCGCACAACTATTCAGAAATACTTAAAGGTGATCGATTGGTGAAGGTGTTGGAGTGCCGGTTTACATTGCTAAATGTCACGAGTTGTAGTTTCATCGAAAGCTATCCTTTATCCTAACCTCAAACCCGGGCGAAGGATAGACAGACGGTCAGACAGACATCGATCGTTTATATATAGTAAAGATACATTTTTGTTTTATCTATTTTAGACATACAAATTATTTTTTTATTATTTCTCAGCAGAATAGACCTTGCTTTCCAAAAAAAATGAAAAGATTGATGTAATTGACATTGGAGGTGTGCGTTCCTGTTTCCTTGTTGTAAGATTACTGTTGTCATAGACCATAAACTGAGTGACAGTGATAAAAAGGGAAAAGTTGTTGATACAGACCAATACTACAGTTACTGTACAGTCCTTTAATTAAAAAATTATATGCAGTTTTTTCCTTTCTGAAAGTTCGAAGGGGTGCATTTGGGATGATCTTACAATGAATAAGGAAATTTACATGTATTTTACTGTTCATAAAACGTAAAATCCCTATAAAGAAAACGTTCTCAGAATGGATTATTTATGTTGTAGGAGCATTTACTGTACTGATAAAGATCTATTCATGTTTAGACACTACACTTCACAAACAAAAAGAATTAGACATTTGATAGCCAGAAAGTTTTCCATCAAACCTATAACAAATTACATTTAACCTATCACGAATGGTTTTCACTTTCTTCTATTAAAGATGGAGACTAACACTACTACCGTACTTTTCGGACTATTAGCCGCTACTTTTTTCTGATGTTTTGAACCATGCGGCTTGTATAAGGGTGCAGCTATTCTGTGGTTTTTTCTTTCACCGCTAGAGGCGCATCAACCAAAATCTGCGGTTAGCGCGCCTCTAGCGGTGAAAGAAAAAACTTTGAAACAATGCCTAACGGTACTGTTCCGTTAGGCACTGGGTTAAAAAGTGTCGGTTAATACGGAACATTGCCTAACGGCACTGTTCCGTTTTAATTAGCAAAGTTGCCGCCGTGTTAAAAATCATCGTCCTGAGTTCTGTGGCCTACACAAAGTACTACTATGCGGCCTACTATGTATTGTTTTATTGTTTTTTGAAAATAAAGCAGATGCGGCTTATATAAGGGTGCGGTTAATAGTCTGAAAAGTACAGTAAATGGTATAAGCAATCTGAAAGCAACTAGAAATGCAGTGCCGGTATCCTAGCAACAATCTGAGCACAAATATGATTGGTTATTAAACAGATTTTTGCTATAGACCTCTTGTGCTTGTCTCCAATGCTGGCTCCTCCTCAATGACATCTACAGCATTTTCACGGTTTGGTCTACTCTCATAAATGACAGAATTACTCAAGTTGCTCAGTTGTGCTGCATGCCTGTAAGTAGATGCAGGTTCTCAATCCAAGACTAAAGAATGACCTTCACAAGTGAAGGTCACGCATTAGACAGAGCCTACGATTATACAATTACAAATGTGCATTACTCAGCTTATACCCACAGTTAGCCTTGCAAACCTTAAAGTTGATCTGCTAAACTTGCATGCAAGAATACGGTTTCACCACTATAGTAGTGATACGGTGTGTGCCGCCGCGACATAAACCAATAAGAGCAATTGGTGATGACAGTCAAGTAACATATTCTATACACCTGATTCATGGTGACACAACTCCGCGTTAATCACAAAACAAAAAACAACAAAAATATCCTTTACATTCTTTCAATACAAACACTATTTTCCTTCATAAAAGAAATGACAACAAATGTCAAAATAATTTATTTTCTGCCAGAGAGCTTCAATGTCAACTACGAATGGCTAAAAATTTTGAATCTCCTAGTTAGACCAGATTAATGTTGTAATAATATAGTCATCTAGTGGAGGCATCTGTAAGCAAAACACACTGCTGAACTTAAGCATCAAGTGTATTACATTTATAACGTTCGTGCATGGCATTACGTTACACCAACTATCATCATTTCCTAATCAACTAAGCGTCCAGTTTCGCTGCAGCACAAGAATTTCCATGAAAAATAGTTCGACAAAAAACTCATTCTGTATTTTGATGCTACATGATGTTTTACAGCTAAATAATAGTTACCTGGTTGGAGAGAGCAGAGGCTCGCTGTTGTCTTGTTGAGCAGCCAACTCATCATCACTGAAAGACCCATGAACTATACATATAACAGAACCAAATTCAGTGTTAACAGGGAACTAAGGGTGGGGTTTGGTCAACTGCGATTGCGACTGTGTTTAAAACAAGCTGTAAACATTCACTAGTGTTCATAATGAAGTTCATGTGTTTGTAACCAGCTGTAAGTGTTTATCTGTAAATTTTCACAACTAGGTGCAGCGTTCTCAACCTGTTGTGAGTGTTCATAATCAAGTGCAAGGGTTAAATACTGGTAGCAAGCGCTGAGAATCAGTAAACACCTAACAACCGTGTCTAACAACCATATCAGTGCAATTATGAGTTTTGTGTTTGTTGTACTCACGGCGCATACAAGATGTACACATCTAATGAAAACGCCTGAATGTTGAGTTGTTTTGTTCTGCGCAGCCATAAGATTTTACTTAACTAAATGATGTGATATAAATTATCTCTCATATCATGCCAGAAGATATGACTAACAAACAAGGATGTAGAGCAACAACATTTATGCCTATGATAATGGTGACAGAGCGCGTGTGAAAACATTCAGACGTATCATAAGCCAATGGCTTAGCATTTGCAGAGAGCTACAATCGGAGAATTACGAGTAGGCAAAGTTTTACGAAGAAGGTAAAAAAGCTACAGAGGAAAGATTATAAGATGTGAAAGTCGATGTTAACTTAATACTCTTATACAACAAATAGTGGTCCTGGCTTCAAAGAAAAGTGATGGAGAATTCTGCCAACTTTATATAATCAAACCAAGACTTATGATTACTTCTACGTGTAAATTCTTCAATGAACGCTGTCAAATTTGAGGAAATATTTGTTTCGACATATGAATTTCCAAGATATCGCATCTTAGAAAATTCTCAAAACACAAGTTCTGTAAGTAAAAACAAAAATGATTATAAAATCAAAAGCAACATATAAAATAATCAAAATAAATAAAGTTAATTTAAATTAAATCTAGTATAAGTTTGAATAAGTTACCCCACAATTGTCTATGACTGAGTCAACATCAAACCTATGCATGGAAGAGCCTCAACTTCTGTTCAAGTGTCTCAAGGTCAAGTAACAATACAAACCTTTTATTACTGATTATTGATTTACGTTAGTCTTGACACGTAATGCAGGTTTTTTATTTAGTTTGTTAAGCAGCTTTATAAACTGCAGTTGTATTAATGTTTTATTATGAAAATCTCACATCCCAAACAAATCAAAGTTCAAACAAACAATTCAAGATTTTCCTGTTTTGAATGTTGCACGAATTTCCGATCTTGAACACTTCCAGTATAAGCCGAGGAAATGTCATGACACGGCTGGGTCAGTAACTGACCATCTCTCCCTCACTATAGACTAAAGAGAGGAGTATTCAGACGTGTTTATTGTGCTTTACAAAAATATTACTCAATGTATTTCGCTTTCTGAGTAATAGTGAATTATTTTTTTATCTGTTATTAGAATAAACATACTAGCTATTTTACATGGTTTAAAAATCTGAGGCTTTTGTACGGAGCTGCTAGAGGCTGCAGCAATACATTCCCAAACCTAGCCTTCTCTATTCATAAATTATGAGCTATTTATTGTACATACAGTACTTTAAACATGACCTGTTCTCGCAATATACGATAACTAGGTGTAAGATAATGTAAAGATGTTTATAAAAAATTATTTCTACTCTCGCAATAGATTAACAATTTACTTCATTTGTATTCGGAAAAATTGTTTCAGAATTCATAAAAATCATATATAAAGAAGAACCCGAGGCTACATTCAAGAAGAACAACCCACATATGAAGAATAACCTGAGGCTACACTAAAGCAAAACAACCCACATATGAAGAAGAACCTGAGGCTACACTAAAGCAGAACAACCCACATATGAAGAAGAACCTGAGGCTACACTAAAGCAGAACAACTCACATATAAAGAAGAACCTGAGGCTACACTAAAGCAGAACAACCCACATATGAAGAAGAACCTGAGGCTACACTAAAGCAGAACAACCCACATATAAAGAAGAACCTGAGGCTACACTAAAGCAGAACAACCCACATATAAAGAAGAACCTGAGGCTAAACTAGAGCAGAACAACCCACATATAAAGAAGAACCTGAGGCTACACTAAAGCAGAACAACCCACATATAAAGAAGAACCTGAGGCTAAACTAGAGCAGAACAACCCACCTACAAAGAAGAACCTTAGACTAAAGCAAGATTGCTTACCTATAGAGAAGATGCGAGTGATCGTCATGGAAGAACTCCTGCTGTAGCTGGAATACTGAATGAACATACTTGGCGCTGTCTAAATCATCCTAGAAAGTGATTAGAAACGCCTTAGAAGCAAGGCAGGAAGTGTTGGCTGTAGCACTTATATACGAGCCATACGTGCTACAAGATACTCTGGGCATCTACCTACAGGTAGTTGTCTGATCATTCTCCTTAACAATTCACCTAACACTGACGTTAGCTGTGACAACTTGTTTTGAGTAAAATGAAACAAATGCAAAGCTTGCTATCCTAGACTTCTAACCACTTCCAACTTCTGGATAGAAATTACTTGTTACTGATTGCTTCTAACTAACTACCGGATACCTGGTTAAAATATGCTGCAGTAAAGACGCTAGCTGTGGAAAACTGTCTCAGCTGGTAAGCTTATTAGTTACGCATCTTTTTGGCATCCCATAAACCAGTTTTAGCTCATCTAATAGTAGCTTCAAACTAGCAGTCAGTAAGTCAACGCTACAGACTGTATTGCGACTACAGTGGAGCCACCATACAACATCAATTCATTCTTGTGGGGATCGCAAGGCGAAAATAGCGTATGAAGGGGCTAGTGCAACCGCCCCGCCCCTCCCCCCGGCAAAAACATCAAAATTTGATATACATACAGTACATATTAAAAATTAGCAACAAAATAGTATAGTAACCTTAGTGACTGTAGTTACCTATTCAGCAGTGATCTGCAATACAATGCAACATTACTATGTGCAGTACTGTATGGAGTGCTCGCCTTCGAGTGGCGGTGTGAGAGAGATTTGACAGCAACACGCTCAGAACACTAGACTTTTGTGACGCCACATAGCCTAACTTTGAACTTAACTTAAAAGAAGTTAGCTTACTAAGCACACAGACACACAGACACACAGAAACACAGACACACAGACACACACGCTTGAAGCTAAGTTTCAATATTTTACAGAACTCAACTTTAATTTTGCCATCGTCTTAATTTTTTATTATCTATTTGTTTCCGGCTTGGTGTTTCTTGCTTTTCTTGCTCTATGACTTTTAGCCACCCTTGATGGAAATTTTTTTAAACTAAGCTGACCAAAAAGATTGAGCGATGCTGTTCTCGAATGCGGTTTCTCGTATACTTGGTCATTTAATGGCCATGGACAACCAATGGGCATGCGAGCATATATGGCTTGTATGCTCGCATCTCAAAGGAATTTCGGCGAAACATAGCTGTTGATGCCATATACTGGGCAAAATGCTGTAACAAGGGAAAAGCTTAGTATTCCACTTCATAAGACTGGGACGCCGTAACCCGATGGTTTACTGTATATATCTTCCTGTGTAGGAAACCAAAAAAGAGAAGAGTCGTCTGACATGCCTTTAGACGATCGACAGAGTGAATAAAGTAAAACTACTAGCATACGTAGAAACTATTTCTTCTTTACCAAATAGAACTGGTGCATAGTGTCTGATACTATTCAAATAACAAACTGACCAAATTTTTATAGAAATTGTCTACTACTATTATTGTATAAAAGGACAACTCTTTATTGTACGTCTGTTAGGCTATGTGAATCACTAATGGAAACTCACAAGAATGAATTTGGTAGAGAGTTTCTTGTTAGTAATGTTGACTTGAAGAGATTTTTTGTTGCAGATGAGGTCAGATATCTGAGACCAGTTGAATTGTTGCTTAACATGGCCATCGGAGCGTCGAACAGACATTCCCGTACTTGTGCTGCCTAGGTACACCTCCTCTCGGTCTACGCTCTACAGATATATAGCAAACAATTATACCGCACAGGTTTAAGCCTATCCTGACCTTCTCAGGAGCAGAAGTTTCTCTGTCTGAACAATTAAAATATTGCTTTTTCTAAAATTCGGACAAACGAATCCTGGAGGATGCCTATGCAGGCATCAGCACAAACCGTAAACTTACCACAGTAAGCCCTGCATCTAATACTCTAGTAGTGTCAGTACTAGTAGTGTCAGTACTAACAGTGTCAGTACTAACAGTGTCAGTACTAGTTGTGTCAGTACTAGTAGTGTAAGTACAAGTAGTGTCAGTATTAGTAGCGTCAGCACTAGTAGTATCAGCACTAGTAGTGTCAGCACTAGTAGTGTCAGTACTAGTAGTGTTAGTACTAATAGTGTCAGTACTAGTAGCGTCAGTACTAGTAGTGTCAGTACAAATAGTGTCAGTACTAGTAGTGTCAGTACTAGTAATGTCAGCACTAATAGTATCAGCACTAGTAGTGTCAGTACTAGTAGTGTCAGTACTAGTGGTGTCAGTACTAGTAGTATCAGCACTAGTAGTGTCAGCACTAGTAGTATCAGCACTAGTAGTGTCAGCACTAGTAGTGTCAGCACTAATAGTATCAGCACTAGTAGTATCAGCACTAGTAGTGTCAGCACTAGTAGTGTCAGCACTAGCAGTGTCAGTACTAGTAGTGTCAGTACTAGTAGTGTCAGCACTAATAGTGTCAGCACTAGTAGTGTCAGCACTAGCAGTGTCAGAATTAGTAGTGTCAGCACTAGTAGTGTCAGTACTAGCAGTGTCAGCCCTAGTAGTGTCAGCACTAGCGGTGTCAGTACTAGTAGTGTCAGCACTAGTAGGGTCAGTACTAGCATAAGACTTTTAAGGCAAGAAAGCATCAGTATAGAACCCTGACCAGAAAAGCCAGCCATTGGTACAAGAATGAAATTGGAAGACACCAGAATGCTAAATAAGTTGCTATGACTACACTGATGTTAATTGTGTGGGAAGCAGTCACCCTGACTAATAATGCAGACTGTTTAATGCATATAGGTAACAGCGAAACATGTTCACTCGTATAAATCATAAAGAATAGCAAGAAGTGCCAAAAATTAAGGAAGTTCCATTAAGAGAGCCAGGTTTTATAATTATTGCACAACTTGAGAAACCCATAGCCGCACATTATTGCTTCAACGTTCTTACACCATGTGTCATGCGATAAATTCTGACGCAATAGAAATGAAACAAATGAACACTAACTACATATGAAACACTTGACTCAACTCACTATAATATTTATTATTAGCTTTCATGCACTTAATTTTAGCAGTTGCGACAAGGCCTTATTGTGGTCAGATTATACGCCTATAGCAGTAACCTTGTACACAATGAATCTGTTACATAAAAAAACTTCAATACAACCTTGCAAGAGGCAAAAGTTTCTCGTTACTTATTGCGAATTTAAGCTCTTTCAAGTTATTTGCAGAAGCAATTATACACTTAACCTTGCTTGTCTAGCTGTCTGACATCATGGAAAGGATACAGCCTGTCATTTAACTAGATGTTACTTATATCGCAGTTCCAATGATAAAAGGGTTACAATAGCAGCAATTCTGGATGTTTAAGATAGCCTCTGTTGACAGTGCGATTAGAAGTTTTGTGTTTGTTCAACTCATGATGTACTACATGATGTTTACATTACATTTTTCAAAAATCCGTCTAAAAACACTCAAAATTATAATCTAAGCCTTTCTTTAAACAATTCTCAACTACAAATCAAAGATTCGACTCAATTTTTAGGTATCACGTTAGACAACAACTTGACTTTTAAAAAACACATCCAAAGTCTCATCAAAAAACTTAATTACATATTACTAATATTACGTTTCATTCGCCCCTACCTAGACAAATCAACCATGATCAATTTGTACTACAGTTTTTTCTATTCTCTTTTAATTTATGGAATCGAGTTTTGGGGCCACGGCAACAAAACTGATTTAAACAAACTTTTAATCATGCAAAAAAAGGCAATCAGAATAATACTCAATCTTAAACCAAATCAAACAGTTTCCAAAAATTTTAAAATTTTAAAAATAATGCCAATTGAAATTTTATTCCAGTATCGCCTGCTAATGTTTTTAACAAATTCTTTCCCCATGGAAGAGTTGCAAGATTTTATGATAGATCATTGTCAAGATACCCGTTTAAAAAGTAAAAATCAATTAAAGTTGAAAAAGTGTTTGTCTTCTAAGGGACAGAGATCGATATTTTTTAGTGCAATGAAATTATATAATAAATTTTTGAGTGATTGTGCGGGCTCTGCTCCGGGTCAGCTGAAGGCGAAGTTGGTAGAGCGCCTGTGGGCGTCCTGGGACTGTCCTTCCTGACTCTGGTGCTCCGGAGTGTGCGCTTATCGCTGATTCTGTTTCTTTTCCTACTGCTTGCTGGGGCTGCCTTGACTCTAGCCTCTGGCTATCTGGCATGTCCTATTGCTACTCTGTGTATTTTTTTACTCATATTGTCATGTTATTATTACGCAATAAAAATCAAATCAAATCAAAATCAAAAATCAAAAATGAAAATGCCTGAATGTGAAGTTGTTTTGCTTTGGACAGCCATAAGATCACACTTAACAACAAGTAGTTCTCTTTATAAGTTATATCTCAAATCATGCTAGACGATATGACTAATGAGTAGAAGGGTAAATCATATCTTTTATATCTACAATGATGAAGAGAACGTGTTGGTTCACAGACTTAAACCACGACCTCCATAAAAATTATCCAGTGAGAGTAGAGACCGCATTTGCAGGAGTAGCATGTACGTACATATACATCTATATATTCACATGTATGTATGTGACTATAAGTGTTTATTTGTTGGTTTGTTTGTAATATGTTCAGATGTATTATAGTGATACAATACGCACAAAAACTATTTCACACAGAAATTGAACTCGGAAACATCGGTTTTGCAGACAGAGCGTTAACCACTACTCCATACTTGCCATATTGGAGGATGATTGTGGATATACTTATTACATCCGTCAATATTTATTAGGCAATATTCATACAAATGACAATGTTTTAAATGATGTTGATTAAAGACGGTTCATTATAAAGAAAATTAATTTTAATTTAAATAAATAAAGAAATAACGTATAAACTGTAAATAAAGAAAAGAGGCGAAGTTTTGTTCGTATTCAATGATAGTAAGAGGAAGCTCTCATCCAATCGTATTTTTCAAGCGTGCGAGGAGTAACCAGCCGGCATAATGATTATGACCATAATTATCCCATTGTATAGCAATGTAGCTGCTTGGCGTTGCTTGGGTTAGCTCGCCTGTCTGCAGAACTGGTGGTTCCGAGTTCGATTTCATTTAAATTCAGGTTTTTCCTTCCTAGATGTTAAGTGCTATAACTGGACACATAAACCAGGTCCGTGAGTTTTAGTTTTAGAATCCAGTATCGCTCACTCTGAACATCGTCCAGTGTGAGATAAATTGGCATTACATGATTATGTCCGTTATACGATTGGCAATATCTCCTTAAATGGTGGCAATTTTTAAATAATTTACCTTCAAAATCGCCACCAAACAATTAAATCGCCATATCGCGAAGTTCTACCACTAATACATGAGCTGACTGCCAGCCATTGAGAATGATAAAGTATTGCAAACACAAACAACAAACACCCGTGCACTAGGAACACTTTTGTTATTAACTAAACAATGACTGTTAAACACAATTGATATCATAAAAGTGTAACAGGACACGAGTGAACATTGACAGCACTCGATGACACGCCCGCTTAAACAATCAATGTATTGAGATGTATTGAGATGGGAGAGTCAGTAAGATTACAATAGTCATAAAGGTTTATGACCTTTGCTTATTCATAATAGCCTTAGCTGAGGAATTTTAATAATGGAGGGATTGTATCTGAAAGGAATTAATACACAAATGATGTGGAACTGATGCTAGGGTGCCATCTTTATGTAACATAGTAGAACTACTTATCTAGCAAAATCACAGACCTGTGGAGATGATCAAAACAGCTTTCCAATTGGAACCATAATGGAAAAAACGCATTAGGAAAAAATATTACATTGCATGGGATCGAACCCAGATATTCCTATCCCAAGTCAAGCGCGCTACCATCTGCACCACTCGACCACATTGCTGCCTTGCAGAATAATTGTGCAAACGCTTATTACACATGACGATCTCTCACGGCGTAGACTACCATGGTACTAGTTACGCATAGGATAAAACATTAAAATTTATCATATAAGTATTTATGACAATAGAGCATTAAAGAATAGAGAAAGCATAATATTATTATGCTTTATTATTCATCTTGAAGTGTTGACTGATGTTCTAAAAAAAGAATCAAGGAGATTGACCAACCAGAAGCTGAGATATAGCCAGCCAAACACAGGTCTACCAAAAAACAAAAGTGTTTTGGTAATCATCAATATATGACGTATGAAATCGACTTGTGTGTCATTGGTCAATTAAGCCAACTAATGCGCTCTCCTATAACAATCACGGCGTTTTAATTGGTTTAATCCCTGGAAGTATAGAACAATCAAATTGGGCCTAACAATCATCGCTCCTAGAATTCCGAACCAGTCCCTCTGACGTGTAGATTAGTTTTAGCATAAAATAATTACACGTATCTATTATTTCGCTATCTTGCTAGTTCAGCTCAGTTTTGTTGTTCTCCTACTTAGCTTCCCTATTCAGACTCATCTTTAGCGTTGTTCAGATTTTTTAACTATAGCTAATAAATAGAATCAATTAAATCAATCATCAATCTCGGTTATCATTTGGAATTTTCTACAAATTATATTAGTTACATCATTTATTCTATACGCAGTTATATTATTATTTTGTATAATATGCATTATGAATATTATATAAATCATAAAAAATAATCATAGATAAGATAATAGATCAATAGAAAAATCAAAGCAAAAGTTATCGTTTCCTTTTCTTATAGCAAGAGCAGCACGGTCAAGTTAGTCTTTTTAAGATTATGGCTGTAGTGAACTTCCAGTCTGTTAATAGTGACGATAATATTGAAAATCAACTGAATGCTGCAGTAGATACACAGTAGAAAAATGATGAAGCAACAAAAAGTCCCATTCCTATTTCGTATTCTAAACAAACTGCAATCGCGGATATCGCATATAGACTATACACGCGCCGTTCGTTGAACAGATGATCTTCGGAGCATATCCGTGGAGATCGAGTTAAAATTTGAAGCACAATAGTCAAAATCTGCTCTTCTGCTTTAAAAAATCATGGCGAGGGGTTGTGGGCAAATGCCTTTACCACACAATGTTTGGATGATTTTCCTGAGAAACCAGAGCTAGTATGTAAATTATTTACTATCGCGAGAAGCGTTTCACATCTCGTAGCCAAAACAATCATTATAAGTAACGGCGGTAAGGGTGCGCAACTCCGGCACATGACCATTAAGTCGATTTTATACGCCATAGTTTTCGGGATTTTCGAAGGGTTTTCCTCTGATTCTTTATTAGGTAGACCTGTGTTTGGCTGTCTATATCTCAGCTTCTAGATGGTCAATCTCCTTGATTCTTTTTTTAGAACATCAGTCAACACCTCAAGATAACTAATAAAGCATAATAATATTATGCTTTCTCTATTCTTTAAAAATTATTCAATTTCAAGGTTGCTGACAGTAACAATGAAATTGAATAATGGGACAGATTCACAGCTATTTAATTATAGCATTTCTATAATTAGAAGACATTTCTAACACAAGTTGACACGTGTAACATGTCAGTCACCTCACAGTACTGTGGCCAGTGGTAACCTGCTTACTACTAACTACCATCATGAAAATAAACTATTTTTCTTTTATTTGCTAATAACATTCATAAATATACAACCATTTTCACCCCAGTGCTCCTCACTTAATTCACTCCTTGAACCATAAGCGAACGCAATATCATGTTATAAGATGCGCCGGAACACGCACCAATTTTAATTATATCGAAATTTCGTGTTTAACAGAACGCTTCAGTTTTTTTAATATCTGAACTTTTATACTACTTATAAATAACGTTTCAACTGAAATGAGGAGCTCAGGGTTCACTATATTTAACAGAACTTATTTCCAAATAGTTTAGCAAACTGAATATAGTCAATTCTGATCGCATCAGCTAAAAGGAGCAGACTCGCCATTAGCGACATAGAGGAGACAACTCGAGGAGAGCATGCTCGACATTAGCCCGCCAAGTGTTAAAAAACAAGGTTTCATCAAGACAAACACGATCAGAGATTTATGGAAAAGCAATAGAGTGGAGAAGTCATTTAAGTGTTACCTACCAGCACCTTAACGTACTCTAGTCCACATCCATCCATCTGCTGTGCAAGGTGTATATAAGCCACCTCTGCCTGGCTGCTACTCAAGCCTGATAGGGTCATGTGACTGCTGACTATGTGCTGCGCAATGTCAGCCAGAGCGGATGGTCCCTCATATTCCGCCACTAGGTTCTGTGACAGAACTTATTAAACACAGAGAAGGCAACTCCTTAAGTATGGAAGGAACGTAAAGACCTCCGCAAGCTACATGCAACTAATTTATAGAAATTTTCTGTAACAATTTGAAGCTTGGAGGTGAGATAATTCAGAGAAATGTTTCTCCACCTGATCCTATGCCCGAGTAAACACATATTCGTAGTTTCACTTTGTTTTTTGTACTTTCGATTTAAGATTACAAAATTTTGGTGGCTTTATGTGGTACACGTCCTCAGTATAATTTTGAAGTTTCAAATCGATTGGCCTGTTAGTCCCTGAGACATCACCGAAATACTATGGTCATTTTTAACCGACCACGAAATGAAAAATGGCTGCTGACAGAACATTAGTTTACGTGATGACGTACTGATTGAAAATTATAGTAGTGAATATAACATATAGACAAAATAAAAAGCTTCTCGGCAACAGGAGCTATACACTAAAACTATTTTGCTTTCTATTCATAACAAATATACACACTCTATTAGACTTGGTGTACATTAACAATTATGTTTCTCTAGTTGCCTCTAAAGCGTGACAACTGTGAAAGAGTGAAAATGAACTAGTTACTATATATTTGATAAAAGGATTTCTGTGTTTTCATCGAATTGTACCAGCTTGAAGCGGCAATACGATACTCAGTTCACAAGGAATTACACTATCCTAAGTACTTCTACAGTCGATTGAAGGCTGCTAATACCGTATAGAATCAGGGGACTAGCTTGTGTATATAAGCTTATGCTTCAGAGCTGTTAACACAATAGCTGGAAAGTCTGCAGGAAAAAGCAAATAGATGGAATTACTTAGAGCCATGTAGGTTCTGCTTTTCTATCTATCATACAGATTTTGTACCCATCACAATGACTATACTATAAAACAAACACATTATATTTAAACAACTTCAACTTGTATGTTATTTGAATAGATTTTATAGCGATACTTCATAGTATCATTGCATAATTTGATCTGAAAATGAGCAGCAGATGATGACAACTTACTCTAGGAAGAAGGGTGCTGTCTAGCCGCTCTATCTCCTTAATATAATCATCTGACCTTCTGGCATCATCATAATTTTGGTACTCAGCTGCAATATGGCAAGAGTAGTAAAGTACGGAGTAGGAGAGTACGGAGTAGGAGAGTACGGAGTAGGAGAGTACGGAGTAGGAGAGTACGGAGTAGGAGAGTACGTAGTAGGAGAGTACGGAGTAGGAGAGTACGGAGTAGGAGAGTACGGAGTAGGAGTGTTACGGAGTAGGAGAGTACGGAGTAGGAGAGTACGGAGAAGGAGAGCACGTAGTAGGAGAGTACGGAGTAGGGGTGTTACGGAGTAGGAGTGTTACGGAGTAGGAGTGTTACGGAGTAGGAGAGTACAGGGTGGAGGCCAGCCATATTATAAAAGCACCATCACAGCATACAGACACAAAGGTGCTCACATGGGGCAGTTTATAATATTATTGAGGGCTACATTTACTTTGCTCAAGCCCTTTTGTTCTTCTTCTGAAAGGACACACTTAAAATATATTTTTCCAATAATCTAGCACAATAGCGGCGGTGGTAAATTAGGGTCTGTGAGATACTTCAATCATGTTAGAGATTCCATCAAGTTCTCTAAGTATATGTAAAGCATTCAGATGGGTGGGTGGCACCACCTATAATGACTCTAATCCCAATTCCTAGAAGGGCTTCCTCCTAGTAGATGAAATTTGTGTCATACACCTCCACACCCATTCCCCCAACCAACCTTTCGCTACATACAGGACGATGTAGACTGGCGGAGTGATTCATTCTCAAACCCAGAGATGGGGTATACGTTTTTGCTGAGGTAAAAAACACAAAGCAACTTGCATACCTTGTAAAGCATATCCCGCTAGCAGTATGGCTTGTTCTAGCGAACAGTAGAGCTTGCTATCGAGCACATCTGCCTTCAGTTGCAAGTAGAACTGGTATCTACCATGAACAAATATTAGACTTGTCAGGATGCATAGCAGGGAGTAAAATAAATTGGTTAGATACCGCAGCCACCAGGCCTGGTTTGAATCCTTCTAGATGGCAGGCCAAAGCGATCAAGCGACATCAGCCACAGAGTTCGATGAGAACTACCACTTATTTCGGACCCACAAAAGAAGCGAAGAGGGTCAAAAGCTTGAAAGCGATGACAGTTGATATGTCGGTGTTCGAGGTCCACAACCCTATTTCTCTGTTTTTCAAAGTGATTAAGCCTCGCTGAGGATTTAAAAAATGTGGTGTCAGTGAAGGTTCTCTAGTTGATCGCGCAATCATCAGGAAACACATAAAGAACACATCTGTCAGCTTAATTTCACTATCTAATGATATAGCTATGAACCTGACCATATCAAGTAGGCATTACAACATACATCTTTCCCTATACAAAACTCAGGAAAGAAGGAATGATGGTAAGCGATATCGTGTGATTCATATATTACCAACTTGTTGATAAGAATGACGCACCAGCGTCTCACTTGCCCGATATTGCTCAGCCGTGACTCACAACACAAATATTGCATGGGAACTTCAATCAATCGCAATAACAATGATAGCTATTATAGTAGCCATGCACAATCATCGCAATGCATCGCAGGCTTCTAACCGTCCAACATTCATGCCGGGAATTGAGGCTATGATGAAAAGCAAGATCTCAAACTGTCATTAGTATTAATGGGTGAACAATGAGCTAGTTTGGAATATAATCGACCAGAATGAAAATATGTTGGTCTGGCATCAGTCATAGAAGTCATATCTGACATGAGCTGAGGTGGTACTACGTACTACATAGCCGCATTCGCGTGTAATTTTGAACAGCTCAGGTTAAGCAAAAGCTGCCAGGATAAATTCGCTCCTCTGAAAGATGAACTTGTACATCATTTTAGTAGATTCTATCAGAAAGTTATCGGTATTTTTCTATCATTTGCGATTGTTTGGATGTTTGAGGTGATCCGACTGCCATGATGTTTCAAGATTAAAATTGATAATACTTGATCACAGTTGAAACACTCAGATCAAGTAAAAGTGTGATTATGACGTCTATAGTCACAAAGAGACTGACAGAATAGAGACGCATAACACTGCAACTTGATCGTAACAAATGATATCAACTATCGCAATTAGTCATGTCATTTCGCAAGGAATTTTTCTTTTGAGCATTTTAATTGCCATCAAGTTTGGTCCATTTTAATCTTGAAACATCCTGGCAGTCAGATGACCTCAAACATCAAAAACAATCGCAATACTGATATTCTCTGATAATATATACCAAAATTTAGTGTAAATTTATCTTTAAGCAAAAGCTGCCAAGGCATTTCCATTACTCTCAAGGATAACGCCCACAATACAGTGTCACGCAACGTGTAAACACAGTTCTAATGTTATATGAACATAAAGCTCCAAATGCACGCAATCTCATTTCAGTAGACTAATTGGCAATACAGATGGAATGCCAGTTTGAGATAATCACAGTGTAATGCTGCTCTCATTCCGTACGGGTGCATACCTGGTCGGCGCATCCTGCAGTGCATAGGCTCTGTCTATATAGTAGAATATCCCTATATACAAGATATGGGAGCTGGCATGCTTCTGCAGTTGCTTCTTGAGCGGCGTCTCTACATCAGCCCATCTTAGCTGGCCAGAGGAAGTGAAGTATTTCAGTCCAAACAGCCCAACCTACAACAGTATTGTAGAGGAAGTACAGCAAATACTCTCACTAAGGATGGGCTCGCTGCAGAAAGATTTAGTAGAAAACCTGATGTGTTTAAAAGCGATATTTGTCTCACAAACGAATAGGCCTATGCATAAAAACAATTGAGAGTTTTTACTGATTGATGATGGGTTAGGACATGATCACAAACAAATGACAGTTTCCCAATTCTGAGATCATAACATCGCATACATGTATGTATATACGTATATACACATGCATTGATCAGGCTCTATATAAATATACTGCATATTTACAGTTATCAGGCTGTAGGTTGAGATCTACAGTCTGATGCCTGCACAAACACGAAGCTGCCAGTAGCTAACCAAGAGAAGTACTCTATTTATCTCTATTACTTTAAATTATACTTTAAATTATATATATATATATAGTTTTTATGTATATAATTTTATATAACTCTATATGTAGTTTTATATGTATATAACTCTATATAACTATATATAGTTTTATATATATAGCTAGTTTTATTTCTTACCCATATTATTATTTTACTCCAAATAAATTACATTTTCAGTGTAGAGTTCTTTTCAGTGTAGAGTTTTAGTAATACTGACTGTATATATATATATACTGTATACATATATATACATATATAAATATACGGTCAAGATGTTGCCATATGGCAGTAGAAAGGCATTGTGGTAATAACATAGAATTATCTATAAATGAGTGCAGAGGCTGCTGGTTATTATTGCAACAGAGCAATAACCTGACAAATAAGTACTTTAGGACTTACATCACTATCCATAGCACATGATTTTAGGATTTTATATAACTATAGTTGAATGTAAACTAGCCTTGCGGATTGTGAAAAGTCCAAACGCCAAAATCTTTCTACCTGTAATCATAGTTATTACATACCTGTACAAAAATTCAATTAATCACTTTTGGGGAGCTAGAGCAGTCAACCTTTTAGGCTAGCTAATTGACTGTAGATTGATTAATTGCTTTGATATTGCTTGAGATCAACTACCTGATCAACTACCAGCTCTGATAATAGCAACAACTCACAACTAAACTAAATTAGCCTGTCCCGGAGTAGAATACAGTCTCAACTAACCTACAAAATAAAGCTCACCTCTGCCACTTCCAGGCGCTGAAGCACATTCTCAAGACAGTCTATAGGCAGGCTGTCTGCTGAGAGATTACATTCCATTTGAGATCCATCGAGCAGTGTGACTACTTGTATGAAGTCAGACTTGCGAGATACCTTGTACCTCTGGTTTTTTTTAAACAGGGGCATCAGACCATGCCAGTTAGTGTAGCGCAGTGATGGTAGCAGCAATAATAAGTGTTATTTATGCTATATCAATTCTTTAATCTAAAATGTAAGCTCTGTATAAACTGTCTTAAACGCTATCAAAAGACTGACATAAATTCCTGTCCACTGTTTCAATGAAGCGAGTATGCTAAGAAAAGTGCTGTGTAAATATATAACTGTAACCAAACGTTGCATATGACAACTACCAATTTCATATACATGTATCACTAAATACATGCATGATTAGAATAATTTCATACGGCATCTCATTCCAAACTAAATGCAAGTCTAAGGAGGTTTCCTAAAAACGCACAACTGACTGCAAATCGAGTAAATGGTTTCATCTTTGTAATTTATCCTATGTAGCAGGATCCTACACAGTAAAAGTCATTCACTAAACATACTAATCTAGTTGTCAGGTGTCGTTATATCAGCAGGTAACAATAAAAATTGCTACGCTAAATTCTAACTAGATAAGCATATAGCCAAATATCCACTTTTCTTTACACCATTTCATTGGCTACATACGTTTCTTTTCACATAATTACTAAATAAATATACTCGATTAATCAGCTGATGTTCATGTCCCTCAAGTTCCTTTGTTTAGAAATAATTATATCAAATCCAAAACATATTTTTGTACTCATAACATACAGATCATTAGGTATTAAAATATCGATACTTTTTGACCAAAATTACAATCTTACGCGATCAAACGTCGAGAATGTGTTTACCGTCTATATTGAATTTACAAAGTATGACTATGATTTCCAATCGCTTCCCATTCGCACGGCTATCTTCAGCCATCAGACAATTTTGTCTCGTCATTGATGCGATTGCCCATACAGAAACGTTATAATCCGATCATTAGCAACACGTGATTGAAAGATCATATGGTATTCATTTGAACTTAGTTAAATTTGTTGGCGAGTTGTAAAAGTTGCGATCAACACTACAATATAACGGCATTACTATGTGTTCTCTATTAGTACTGTTTTCAATAATCATAGAAAATTTAAAGACGAGATCTATGACACAACTTCAGCCCTAGTTCCTAGTTTTGTATTACTTGATGTTGTAGTTTATATTGCGATCATCATATTTGATCATTACAGTTGCTCGACTATATAATCACTGTTCGTGAGTTTTATTGGCTACATTAGGCCGTATTAGTTTATAGTTACCAAGATGGTCTCCGACTTTCTCATTTAATGAGAGATTTTTACAAGCCTCGTGCTTCAAAAAATGAGGAATATCGTTTGCTAACGGAAATAATGAGCTACTACAGCGGAAAAATGGGTGTGTAGTATCTATTATCAAAAGTAAAAAAGTTCTATCAATGCTGACATTATTTTATCTGTTTTGCAGTCAATGGTGTTTTTCCTACCGAGTAAAATATTTGGAGCTACACTCTACTGACTATGGAGCAGCAAGACTTTACAATAGCGTTGTAATAAGTTAGCATTGGTGAAGTATTCCGTAAATCTGTTTAAAATTTTTACCATGTAGCAAAAATGTAGCATATAGTTTAAACTGACGACGTGTCAAAGTACGACGGGCATGTTTCAATTGCCTGATGCCAAAAACAACGGATAGGAAACGTGAGAACTGAACAAAAACCTAAGTGCAACTCGACAGTTTTAATAGTTTTATTGCGGTAGCTGTTGTCACGCCATAAATGTTTGAAAATATGCAGTGCAGCAGTGGATATTCAATTAACAATGTTAGTCATGTTTCCAATACCAATTGGGTAATTTTTAACGTCCAAGTCTTAAAAATTTTGTATGGGCCGTGTTACATTTATGAAGAGATTTGTTTCAAATACTGTAGTGTCGGTAGAGGTTTGCTTAGGATAAATTTAGTTCAGAAGCTCCTGTCTCGTACTACATGTATGTATAACAGAAATACTTCACATGATGCTTTGTAACACGCTAAAAGGACTATATATACTATATGTAGTATAACAATTAGGATTATTTCCTGTTTGCTATGTTCATCAAGAGCTTTTCATTTCTATTTAAAGAAGGCTTTATGTGAACTATTTCATCCTGAGTTGAATAAGACCTAAATATGTCAAGGTAAAAAGGTTTGCTGAGTTGAAGGCATATTTATGCAACTATGTACAAAGGCAATGTCATGTAACAAAGTTAATATTTAGCTTTTTAATATGTAATATTATTAATAACAGGGTATCAATAGGATCCCTTGGAGGTTTTTACCCTGAGGAGTCATTTTGTTTGGCTGAAATAAAAAATTTTGTACATTTATCAGTTGAGGTTTTGCACTTTGTAGGCGGTACAACAGGTGCACGTCCAGCCTTGAAAGGGAATTTAGCTTTAAAAAGTAGCGGTAAGTTGGTAATGGCTCTTATAGTACAAGCAACACTGAACTAGCCCTGAGAGGACTAGTTCAGGTCTACAACAAAAATGGCTTATCTATGAAATGCTTTGTAAATATGTATTTTGAAGCTCTTATGCTTTGTAAAGGGTTCTTTTGGATCTAATATTCATATCCCAAAATACTTTTTAACGTTCTGTAAATGATGCATCATTGATAGAAATGAAATCTTTTATATTAATTTCAAATATTGTTAGTCCATGTTAGAAACAAAGTTTTTTATTAATGAAAAAATATTGTAAAACTATGGTAAATATATGTGAGATGTCATCATTGGGAGTTGTTGCTAATGGAAAAATTAGAAAATATAGAAGCGTAAAAGAGAAAAATATAAACAATAACATGTTAAGAGAAAAACAAAAGATATTCAAGTGTTAGTGATGACTAGAGCTGCATCATATATCAGTTTCAATTAAATTGCTTATATTTTCAACTTTTGCATGTCTGGATGTTTGCAAACTCGACAGATTTTTGGTTTCATCGTGATTTGATTTTAGCTGATGCATCAATCATATGTTCTGTTTATACTGAGTAACAGGCAAAGTAGTTCCAATCAACACAGCAGCATGCCAATACTACTATCTTTAAAAGCTACTCTAAACATCATAGGTGACAGTAAACTCACAGAAAATATTCTTACAAATGTTTGAGGAGTAATTGGAGTAGGCCTAACCTAGACATATTGTTCATAATCACATATTGTCTGTCTAATTCGTTTAGAAGGCATAGCATGATCACAAAAATAAAGATAAAAAACAAAGCTTAGCAAATCATAAAGTATATAATAAATTTAAATATGCTTACTTACTTTACTAAGTGGCGCCACACAAGACTCTAATTACCCTTTTAGTATGAGCAGGTCAGAGTTGAAACATTTTCAACCGTCACATTTGCCTGAACAATTTGTCAGCGGAGACATACTATTCATTGTCTAATCTTAGCAAGTTATCTCACTCATCATGAAAAGCAAAGCAAAGTGTAATATGGTCACTAGTTTTGTGACCATATTAACTCGTATAAAGTTGCTGAAACTGTGGAAACAGGATGAGCATACCTGTAGATAGATAGCACACGCATGCCTTGATGTATACATGTGAAAGTTTACATCAGACCTAAACGTTTCTTAGTTGTATAGACCATATATGCAAGGCCATTTGTTTCATATTTGCGTTTCGAAATGCTACGAGATGAAAAAGTAATGGTTATATAAACTCTTGCAGCCCTGAATCCTTCCAGTGGAAAGGGTGTCACTCAGGAACTCGTCATAGATCATATGAATGCTCACTACAGGAAGCTGCTCAATGCCAAATGTAAGTCATTCGATTAATGTCAGCATTATTAACGCACCTGCTCAACCTACAAACTTATGACGAAGTTGTCATCTAATTCTCTTACTCAATCAAATTGATTTCTTCACATATTACTTCTATTATTGTAGCGGCCATAGATGCATCTGTACCTAGAGCCTATGTCAGCAGTCAGAAAGGTGAGAGTTATCAGTAATTAGTAACCAATTCTACATGTTTGTTGACAGAGAGCTGGATTATATGAGTTTCTAAACTTACACTCTAAACAGCACTTCAACTGCTGAGTTGCTACTCATAGCTTGTATTGGAGCTCAATAAAAACTTTGCCGATATTCAATAGGCAGAATAAGCTGATAAAACAATTGCAAAAGATTCAGTGTTAACAATTATGAAAAGTACCAGTGCCATGGATCATATGTGATTAAAAAGTGACAAAGAATAATATAAAACATACAATCAGCATTAATAAATATTTAGGTGCTGGTGAAAGATTTAACAATATATGTACAGATGGTAGCTAGATGATAACTATTGCTCTTTTCATCCTAAGTTTTTATAATTAACGAATAGCAAATAATTTTGTAATTCTTTCTGAAATCAGCTTCATTTGAGATTTCTTGAAGAGGTCTCACAGATTCGTTGTTAATAAAAATGTGACTTTTGAGTCAATGTTAAATTGTCAAATATGATATAGTGCAATATGGATGTCAAGTGTGTCAACTTTCACATAATTCCCAAAATTCTGGACATACAATTAATGAGACGAGTAAAATGTTGCCCAATACAGGGGTCAAACCCGTGACATTTAACTTATTAGACTTATCCAACTGACCTAATTGGCCAGGTTTGTCTTTGTCAGCCTTTCGATGCCTCAGAATAATTGTACCAATACTTATTTTCTGTGCTCTGTGACAGAAAAAGCGGACAGATGGACAAACAATCGCCAATAAGAGTAATATAGAGAACAGGCTGCATGTAGTCCTAAATAGAGAGTCTTGGTAAGATAACAGTAGTGGTCATTCTTGCTCACTTCTTTGGAAAAGCCATGGGTCTACCACTTAAATGTATAGCACTCATTCAACAGTGACTGAATGACTACATAGACAGTATTCCTTAATGACTCACCTTGAACTCAATTTTTGAGTTAATAGAAAATGTTTATCTCATTTTCCTTTATTCATTACAAATTTGTTAGTTTCATTAAAAGAGACACTAGTAATCATCAGCTACTAGTTTATATCACACATCATATCCTCTCAGACTCACAGGTATCAGTTAAGGTGTATGGAGTTGCCTCCAACTAAACCATCCATTTATGTACGGTTCCATGTATGGGCCTCCTCTTACATAAAACAGGACCTGATAGTTCTAGAAGAACACAAATCGCATGTCTATAAATGAATTTGTTTCTTCAGTGCGAGACCGACACACGAGAAATGAAATACTGTCCAATGGAAAAAGGTCAGCTTCCGCAGGTGCTGGAAGGCCGATGAACGCTCGGGGGTCAAGACCAAGCAGTGCCCGACACTCTCGACCGGGAAGTTCAAGGAATGCTGGAACTAGAAAACAGTTTGATACACAGGCAGTTGAGGTACTGCAAATCAACTATATACTTGTTAATACAACTCACCCATATCTATGTTCTGTTCCTACCCACTTGGGCTATGTTTTGCATCAGCCCTTACAAGAAACGAGAGTTTGCAAATATTCAATGGAATTGCAATAACTTTTTCTACATTCAGTCTAAGTTGTCTTCTCTTTCTTATCTCCTGTTCTATTTAGAACTTTTTTTCATTCTCTAATCGATCTGGTATACTTGTGACCATGTCAAAAGGTCGTAGGTTGTGGTAGATACTGTCTATACTGTCTTCTTCGCAGCCATTCAAACTAGACGATAACGATTACGAGAACTTTACTCAGGATGAGATAAACTGCATCAATGCAATGGTTAACGACACTATCGACTCTGAGAGGCTGGATAGAGTGCTCAATGGTGGTGTTCCTCAGCTGCAAGCTAAAGGTAATGTGCTGCATACATATACATTGTCCAAATACATATAAGATTGATGTCATACGCTGAAAAAGTACACTACGGTGATGGCCATATATTGAAAAAGCATCTGACAATGAGTGTCATATACTGACAAAGTACCTGTCAATGAGTGTCATGTATTGAGAAAGCGCATGACAATGAGTGCCATAGACTGAGAAAGTGCATGACAATAGTGTTACACATTGAGAAAGCACTTGGCAAGTACTGAAAAAGTACGCGGCAATGAGTGTCATATACTGAGAAAGTACAAAGCACTGAGTGTCATATACTGAGAATGTACAAAGCACTGAGTGTCATATACTGAGAAAGTACAAAGCACTGAGTGCCATATACTGAGAAAGTACGCGGCAATGAGTGTCATATACTGAAAAAGGAACTGTTCTGATATTGCGACGAGTGTCACATAATGAGCAAGTACATCGCAATAAGTTTCAGGTTTTAAGGAAGCGCATCGTATCGTTTGTCAATTTCATTTTTCAATACCTGGGATGGTTTTGAATATTTAATAAACTCATGCTGCAGCCTGCCACGACCAATATCAAAGAAATTATGAGGATGCTCATGGTTTCCAGAAGTTCTATATAACTCTCTCATCATACAATCAGTAGTGATGCACTAGTCGAATGTTATGGTAAATCTGTTGCGGATATCATTTTTCTTGTTTAAAATATTTATCTATTAACATCTACTCATGTATATATGTATGTATATTATACCATAGTGGCATGTATCAGTTCTGTCTCGTATGTAGGTGGTGGTACAGCTAGGTCTGGCGGAAGTGGCTCCGGAGGTCAGAGGACAAGTCGAGGAATGGTCAACTCTATGAGTATGAACACATTACAGAGGAAGACCATGTCTGGTAGGCAGCTAGTGTTCAGATCAAGTGTTGTATTTACCTGTTTTATTCACTATTTACCTGTTTACTATTTATTTGTTGTATTTATCCTCATAAATAATGTTTAATTTGATCCTGAGTGTATTTCACCAGCTAATGTTAAAAAAATAACTAAAATCAAATGATAACGCGGAAATTCAACAGAATTTGAAAAAGAAATTTTTATAATATGTTGTTCTAAATATTGGATAGACATGTTGTTTACGTCTGGTGTGTTTACTGATTTTTGTTTGTGGGATGTGGCTATGACTTAGTCCACTTAGTCCACAAAAATGCATAAAAAGACAACTTTGGCAATATATAACACCGTGAATAGTATTGTCCTGTAGGGTATAAGATGAGCAAGATGTTTACATCTAGTGTGTTCAATGGCTAATTTTTATGGAGCGTGGATATGAAGTAAGTGGTTGGGTATACCGAACAGTCTGTTAAAGTACATTAGATGGCAGAGATTATGAAATACTAAATATAATCTAATCGTGTTCCATTTCTGGATAAGTTATTAATCTGCTGTTATCCACAATTCAACCATTAGGTTCCCTTCTACTTTATTGTTCTTATATAGTAATTATAACATTAGTAAGTAACAGCACTGAAGCATTATATTTAGTGCATGCTATATTATCCTCAGCTTGTAGATTCAGTTCGCGTCCACATTTTATTTTTGTAAAACAAAATATAATGTGAAGAAATGGATTACCTGCACTTCAAGTTAAAGATGTTAGTTTTGTCATATGAGGTGGGGGAGTGTCAGAAATTTATGTAAAAGCCAGTTTGACATTGATTGAAGGCTATCTAACCCTCATCAACTAGTCGTAGGCTAAATCTTGTCATGTTCACTTATGAATCAGATTATATTGAATTTTTATAAATCATTGTATTTTAAGTAACAAATGTCAAAATAACAAATGTATTAGATTTCACTCTTATTCTTTCATTATAACACGTAATATTATATATAAAGATCGTGATTTTACTTTTTGTACACTTCTTGGTGTTGTTGTATTGTTTGTTTCTCACTATAGCTACTTATGGCCAGTTCATACTGTATGTTGTACCATTTTAGCTGATATTTTGGAAAAGAGGACGCATGTTTTCACAGAACCCAAAGACTCGTTCACTCCTAGGGCTCTACGAAACTCAAAGTACAAGGACATCCCCTCTAAACTTAGCCAGACAAAACATTTCAGGTCTCTCAGTCTAAGTTTCTTCTTTCCTCTATCAACAGATTTGGCAGTTAATGTTGGCACACTTCTTACATTTTCGTCAAGAGACTTTAAACTGTTCTTCAACTAGTCTAGGTGGTGAAGAATGAATCTGAGAGAGTGTAGGATTGGAGTCATTTCATTGCAAACATTAAACTAACAAAAAATGTTAGAACAACCCATAGCCATCGTTCTCAAGCAAAGTTATGCATTGGCTTAAGAACAATAGCTTTAAGATACGCATTGCTTCATTAAGTCTAATATGTTGTCTAGTTGTCTTCTCTGTTAATCATAAGTGGATAACTCTGATTTCCCATGGTTTGGTTCGCTTACTGTCGTACTTTATACACTGACATTGTGGCTCAATTTGAATCAAAAGGTACAGGCGTACATTGCTTGTAGTTGTAATTATTTTTTGTTTAGCCTGAGATACATGATAAAATCATTTAGCATACGAGGGAAAGAAAGGTCTCCTCAAGCTCACAGTCTACTGAACCATCAGCTGAACTGTGTTTGTACTTTTTATGTTTATTTCATGGTTAGGCCAGCTAAAAAGGGATCATCTCCTCCTGTCGATGGTCAAGGACGTTATGCGCAGAGTGCGACTGAGTCAGAGATACTTGATGAGACACTGATGAGTAGAGACTTTGCAACTAGAATGACAATGTCAGGTTGGTGCTTGAACTGGTTTAGGTGTTGGCTGTCAGATATAAGCAAGAACCTGCTTTCAGTTGTAAACATGAACCTGCTGTAGAATGAACAAAATTATCTGAACGGAAGCGCTAAGCAACATGATACATTTTTGTATTTATATAAATTCAAAGAGTTGTTGGAAATAATAGGAGAGTATCAGAGTACTTTTCTAAGGAGCACACTTAGCTTTTTATGTGTCTGTTCAGCCGGTTATCTGTCCACTAATTAAGACTATCTGTCCACCAATTAATACTATCTGTCCACCAATAAGACTATTTGCCCACCAATAATACTATCTGTCCGTGAATTAAGACTATCTATCCACCAATAAGACTATCTGTCCACCAATAAGACTATCTGTCCACCAATAATACTATCTGTCCGTGAATTAAGACTATCTATCCACCAATAAGACTATCTGTCCACCAATAAGACTATCTATCCACCAATAAAACTATCTGTCCACCAATAAGACTATCTGCACACCAATAAGTCTATCTGCCTACCAATTAAGACTATCTGTTGACCAATTAAGACTATCTGCCCACCGTTTATGATTATCTGGCCACCAATTAAGACTATCCGTCCACCAATTAAGACTATTTGCCCACCAATTAAGACTATCTGTCCACCAATTAAGTCTATCTGCCCACCGTTTATGATTATCTGGCCATCAATTAAGATTATCTGCCCACCAATTTGAATTAGCGGGCAGATTAGCGCTGGTTCTGTTACCCTGCATGTAGGTGTATTTACCTTGTGGTGCATCTAGACTACCAATGTTTCAACGCAGTAATCATTTATTGTGATCTATATTTTGCATGGTGGGAAAAACTGAAAGTTGAATTCAATTTCTACATTTTTGAAGAATTTAAAATTTGATAAGAAAAGTACATATACACTAGTAAATAGGTGTTGAGAGATGTTGAGAGTGATACTGCAACTGTGATTAGATCTTAAAGGTTAACTTGCAACAAAATTCACATTACAGTTATTTGGTATTAAAAGATTCACTATGTTTTACTCTGCTGTGCTGTAGGTGCAAAATATGTGGAATTGTGATTACAAGCTCTTAAAAGCTCAAAAATGAAAAGTTAATCGCAGCCATCACGAATTGGAATCCCTCTCCAAAACGGCTCAAATTAGACCTAGTTGAACACGATGTGCTTCTGTTTACACTTTCATGCAACCTCATTCATTTTATATTGAGCCTTTTATTGGCCTTTCATTTCACATGATAACATCACGTGTCAAAACAATAACCACGTCGAGTTGAGTATGTCATCGAAATAAAGGGATTCCAACTTACATTGTTTTCGTGATGGCTGCGATTAACTGTTCGTTTTTTAGCTTTTAAGAGCTTGTTATCACATTTCCACACATTTTGCGTCTACAACACAGCAGAGTAAGACATGGTGAACCTTTTGATATCAAATAACTGTAATGTGAATTTTGTTGCAATGTCAACCTTTAAGTATATATCTATGACTGAAATTAAATGCTATCGATCTAATGTTCACCTGCTACATCTCTGCAGTGTAGACTGTATTCACCGTTTGTACATTAATAACTTCACTGTTTGTAAAATGTGGATGCTGATTATTTTCATGTGTTATTTGTACAATATGTGCAGGTGTATTATAGTTTCATTGTTCATACAAGCTCTATACGCAATGGTTACAACATATTTGCAAAAAAACTTACTATAGTAAGAGTAGTGTCTGTTTATCCAAAAGAGAAAAAAATTGCCTTCCATGGGAATTGAACTCGGACCCTCCATTGTACTGTCCAGGGCTCTAACAGAGCTCAACCGTACTGGTATTTATAAATTGTACAATACAGGTACGGTATATGTATTATAGTTTTGCTGTTCATACAAGTTAAATGTACTGTAGGTAGCCCTATGCCATATTTGTGCAATATGTATGCACCACATGTATGCGCATCTCTCCCTTCTACACTACTTATATTCACTCTTACTGTACCTCATGTTGTTTGTACAACGCAATTGCACTACATGTAAGCAATGATCTTTCATAACATGTTTGCTTTCTATAAAGTACGTGTGCATTTTGTATGTGAAAGGGTCGGTACCTAAGCTGGACATAAGTATAGACCAGGACCATATGAAGTGGCTACAGGATCAGTCCGCGAGGAAAGAGTCCAAGAGCTACCGGCCTCTTGAGGAGGAGTTAGCAGTTACAGGACCAGGTCGGGCTCCTTCCCGAGGTGGAGCCTACACCAGAAGCAAGATAAAAAAGGAGTGAGTTTGTTCATGTCATATCATCCGCACGCTCAACGCAGACGCTCAACGCAGACGCTCAACGCAGACGCTCAACGCAGACGCTCAACGCAGACGCTCAACGCAGACGCTCAACGCAGACGCTCAACGCAGACGCTCAACGCAGACGCTCAACGCAGACGCTCAACGCAGACGCTCAACGCAGACGCTCAACGCAGACGCTCAACGCAGACGCTCAACGCAGACGCTCAACGCAGACGCTCAACGCAGACGCTCAACGCAGACGCTCAACGCAGACGCTCAACGCAGACGCTCAACGCAGACGCTCAACGCAGACGCTCAACGCAGACGCTCAACGCAGACGCTCAACGCAGACGCTCAACGCAGACGCTCAACGCAGACGCTCAACGCAGACGCTCAACGCAGACGCTCAACGCAGACGCTCAACGCAGACGCTCAACGCAGACGCTCAACGCAGACGCTCAACGCAGACGCTCAACGCAGACGCTCAACGCAGACGCTCAACGCAGACGCTCAACGCAGACGCTCAACGCAGACGCTCAACGCAGACGCTCAACGCAGACGCTCAACGCAGACGCTCAACGCAGACGCTCAACGCAGACGCTCAACGCAGACGCTCAACGCAGACGCTCAACGCAGACGCTCAACGCAGACGCTCAACGCAGACGCTCAACGCAGACGCTCAACGCAGACGCTCAACGCAGACGCTCAACGCAGACGCTCAACGCAGACGCTCAACGCAGACGCTCAACGCAGACGCTCAACGCAGACGCTCAACGCAGACGCTCAACGCAGACGCTCAACGCAGACGCTCAACGCAGACGCTCAACGCAGATGTAACAAATTGCAAAGCTTAAAGATGAACTTGCACAATACTTTAGTTGATTTGATCAGAAAGTTGTTTTTTTTCATCATTTGCGATTGTTTTGATGTTTGAGACTGATGCTTGATGCTTTTAATGATCTGGCTGCCAGGATGTTTCAAGCTTGAAATTGACAAAACTTGATAATGCTCAGATCAAGCGAAAGTGTGATAACGACGTTTATAGTTGCAAAGAGACTTATAAAATTGAGGCGTGCAACGCTTCAACCTAATACAATAGCCGATATCAGCTGTCGTAATGATAACAACTAGTGATGTCATTTCACATGTATTTTACTTCTGAGCATTTTAACTGTGACCAAGTTTTGTTGATTTTAATCTTGAAACATCCTGGCAATCAGATCATCTCAAACATGAAAAAAACAATCACGAATGATAGAAAAATACTGAGACTTTCTGATAAAATCTAATAAACTTTTGTGTAAGTTCATCATTAATTGTTCTGTTACTTAGTTAGTAGAAATCTTTGGTTAGCATTTAAAGTTCATCTTTAAATAAATGCTAAGAACGGAGGATATTAGCTCTATGTACGTACATATGTACCTCTCTTATGTACGTACATATGTACCTCTTTTAATATGTACACATGTACCTCTCTTAATACCAACATACATATGTACCTCTCTCAATACCAACATCATACATATGTACCTCTCTTAATACCGACATCATACATATGTACCTCTCTCAATACCAACATCATACATATGTACCTCTCTTAATACCGACATCATACATATGTACCTCTCTTAATACCAACATCATACATATGTACCTCTCTTAATACCAACATCATACATATGTACCTCTCTTAATACCGACATCATACATACATATGCGCCTCTTCAGACAAAGAAACCCCGAGCTGCTTGGAGATGTCCTAGAGCAAGTTATAAAGCTCATAGCAGTTTGTGCCTGTCAGAAAGATAATATAGGTCGTAATGAAATGCGGTTTTATATATATTTCCCCACATCTGTTATTACTTACATGTACATGTAATAGAGAATTTATATACTCGAATAAGCTTGTAGCTACGAGGACTAGAAATGCCGCACACTACCATTAACCGTGAGAAATACTCAAACATCTTACTTTTACAAATTAGTAATATTAAATTGAGGGCCAAAATTTTAAAGCATTGAAAAAATTTATTTGCATATTTCAAGAGAGTAATTTTTATTTTAGTGAAAGGTTCTGTTAGGACATTTTCAGGTTAAACAAACTGCTAACAATATGTTGTTAGGCTGTCTTATGTAGAATCACCAAATTTCATGTCATTTGAAGCATTAGTTTTATTTTAACCGAATGAACTCTACAGGCATATTTAGCTTCAGTTAGAAAAATAACTACGCTTCGACCAGTCACTTTATAACAAATAAAAAGAATTGTGCGTCATTGTTTAGGCAAGCTGACCAATGAATTGTTTGGGTTTGAACTTTACATTTAGAATATTCGTGTAAAAACTCATAGCTGATATTCTTAGTTTTATTAAACAGAGCTGAATAATTACTAAGGCAAATAAAAGACAACAAATAAATAAATCTCTTTCAATCATTTTTAATAACATTCTGTTAGAGTTTTAAAATGGTAAAGTATTGACGCGTAGGCGAAGTTTGTTATTCAAGGACAAATTTTGCACAAATCCCACTGAAAGTTATTATATAAGTTATGTACTGTGAGCCGCAGATCTTTACTCCCGAGATAGATCGTCACTGGGTGAAAGATTTAGGAACTCAGACCAGCATTTTGTAAACTATAACATGCAACACCTTTTATACACTGCAAATGACTGGGCAAGACTGTTCTTCTTTCACCCCTTTCCCTGTTCCACTCCTTTCTCTGCTATCTTTTTCTTTCACCCCTCTCCCTGTTCCACTCCTTCCTCTGCTATCTTTTTCTTTCACCCCTTTCCCTGTTCCACTCCTTCCTCTGCTATCTTTTTCTTTTACCCCTCTCCCTGTTCCACTCCTTCTGCTATCTTCTTCTTTCACCCCTCTCCCTGTTCCACTCCTTCCTCTGCTATCTTTTTCTTTCACCCCCTCTCCCTGTTCCACTCCTTCCTCTGCTATCTTCTTCTTTCGCCCCTCTCCCTGTTCCACTCCTTCCTCTGCTATCTTCTTCTTTTGCCCCTCTCCCTGTTCCACTCCTTCCTCTGCTATCTTTTTCTTTCACCCCCTCTCCCTGTTCCACTCCTTCCTCTGCTATCTTCTTCTTTCGCCCCTCTCCCTGTTCCACTCCTTCCTCTGCTATCTTCTTCTTTCGCCCCTCTCCCTGTTCCACTCCTTCCTCTGCTATCCTTTTCTTTCACCCCTTTCCCTGTTCCACTCCTTCCTCTGCTATCTTTTTCTTTCACCCCTCTCCCTGTTCCACTCCTTCTGCTATCTTCTTCTTTCACTCCTCTCCCTGTTCCACTCCTTCCTCTGCTATCTTCTTCTTTCACCCCTTTCCCTGTTCCACTCCTTCCTCTGCTATCTTTTTCTTTCACCCCTTTCCCTGTTCCACTCCTTCCTCTGCTATCTTTTTCTTTCACCCCTCTCCCTGTTCCACTCCTTCTTCTGCTATCTTCTTCTTTCACTCCTCTCCCTGTTCCACTCCTTCCTCTGCTATCTTCTTCTTTCACTCCTCTCCCTGTTCCACTCCTTCCTCTGCTATCTTTTTCTTTCACCCCCTCTCCCTGTTCCACTCCTTCCTCTGCTATCTTTTTCTTTCGCCCCTCTCCCTGTTCCACTCCTTCCTCTGCTATCTTCTTCTTTCACCCCTCTCCCTGTTCCACTCCTTCCTCTGCTATTTTTTTTCATTCATTCTTTCTACAGCTTTCTATTTTCTTTTGTACCCTTTCACCCATTTCTCTTCCTCCACCACTTTACTCGCCTTTACTCCTTTCTAACATCTTTCACTTCTATTCTTTTCTCGTTCTCGACTCCTTCCTGTCTACCATTTTTCTCTATTTTCTCCACCTTTTTCTCACCTTTTTTTCCTCTCATATTTTACCCCATCCACTCCAAGCCATATAAGTGTACGAGAAATTAAACAAACCTGACAATTAACAGACTCAGAGCTAAAATACCTGCTCAGCAGGAAACCTGACTTCAATATAATCGAGTCATCTTGCTATCCTAGTTATCAACTGTTATCAACTATTTTGTTTGTATTCGCTAATTATTTGAATGAGATGAAGTCATTTCTCACTGCTCTAATATTTCTTTTAAAAGATAATAAAACAAAGCTAAAATTTTTTAATCATCTTTTCAAAGCTTTGATGTCCAAATATGTCTTTAGATGGGCGTGGTTAAAAACTTTTTCGTTTCAGTGCTGGCACACTCACTGAGATGAAAAGATCATTTTCTTACACTACAGTCATGTAGGTCAATCACTAATATTTTATTTGTGATACCAAGCAATCACGATGCTAGCGGATCACGCAGGCAAACCCCTATTGATAATTTATGGAGGGCTAGAAGGATCATTGGTTCATTCATGTTCTCCTTGGTTATTTCAGAAAACATTGTTTAATGCTATCTGGAATTATTAGGTATTGATTAGGAGAGTTTGGGTGATGTCAGGGCCTCCTCAGCCATATCAAGTGCAGCACGTTATTTGTAGTATATAGTTGCGAACTTCACCAGTTTAAAGTTTTAAAACTCCATTAACCATTTACTTTGTGCATAACTTAGCAGTAGTCATACCATATCTTTTGGTTGCTTGCACTGAAATAACTTAGCAGTAGTCATACCATATCTTTTGGTTGCTTGCACTGAAATAACTTAGCAGTAGTCATACCATATCTTTTGGTTGCTTGCACTGAAATAACTTAGCAGTAGTCATACCATATCTTTTGGTTGCTTGCACTGAAATAACTTAGCAGTAGTCATACCATATCTTTTGGTTGCTTGCACTGAAATAACTTAGCAGTAGTCATACCATATCTTTTGGTTGCTTGCACTGAAATAACTTAGCAGTAGTCATACCATATCTTTTGGTTGCTTGCACTGAAATAACTTAGCAGTAGTCATACCATATCTTTTGGTTGCTTGCACTGAAATAACTTAGCAGTAGTCATACCATATCTTTTGGTTGCTTGCACTGAAATAACTTAGCAGTAGTCATACCATATCTTTTGGTTGCTTGCACTGAAATAACTTAGCAGTAGTCATACCATATCTTTTGGTTGCTTGCACTGAAATAACTTAGCAGTAGTCATACCATATCTTTTGGTTGCTTGCACTGAAATAACTTAGCAGTAGTCATACCATATCTTTTGGTTGCTTGCACTGAAATAACTTAGCAGTAGTCATACCATATCTTTTGGTTGCTTGCACTGAAATAACTTAGCAGTAGTCATACCATATCTTTTGGTTGCTTGCACTGAAATAACTTAGCAGTAGTCATACCATATCTTTTGGTTGCTTGCACTGAAATAACTTAGCAGTAGTCATACCATATCTTTTGGTTGCTTGCACTGAAATAACTTAGCAGTAGTCATACCATATCTTTTGGTTGCTTGCACTGAAATAACTTAGCAGTAGTCATACCATATCTTTTGGTTGCTTGCACTGAAATAACTTAGCAGTAGTCATACAATATCTTTTGGTTGCTTGCACTGAAATAACTTAGCAGTAGTCATACCATATCTTTTGGTTGCTTGCACTGAAATAACTTAGCAGTAGTCATACCATATCTTTTGGTTGCTTGCACTGAAATAACTTAGCAGTAGTCATACCATATCTTTTGGTTGCTTGCACTGAAATAATGAAAGTTAGAATAGTTTTATATCAACAAATTTGCAAGCACTTATGTGTTTGTTTAAAGTCTATATGTATTATTCATGACGTGTGTGCAAACAACATTCATCACGATATTTATATTATGAATATAAATTATAGCGATATTTTCAAGCTCTGCACAGTAAAATGAGTTGAGCGCCGCAAATTTTGCATTTTTTGTCGATCAATTTTTCATTTTACTTAATTTTGTTCATTTTTTAACGCTTTATACTTTTACTATATTACAAAAAAATATTTGTAATGTATTATTGTAATATATTATTGTATGTTTGTAATATTTTATAAAAATATTTGGTCACAAAAAATATTTGGTTTCAGAACTCTGTCTGGTTCCTGAGAACCAGACAGAGTTCTGAAACCAAATATTTTTTGTGACCTGGCGGAAGGCACGGAGCATATGGATGTGAAGTTTGGATAAATTTGGCCAGAATATGTGGAACCACATGGCGTGTATACGGACTCGCAGACAAACACCATGAAAAGGGGGGTATATTAATATAGGTTTTCAGTCAAAGTATAGTCTGTAGATAAAAACTCCAGTAACTATTGATGTAGTATATGAGCACGCTATGGCATGTCTATGGTATGTCTGTGTCTATGGCATGTCTATGGTATGCCTGTGTCTATGGCATGTCTATGGCATGTCTGGTATCAGCAATTTAAACGTGTAGACTCTTCTAGTTGAAAAATGTTTCTTTGAACAATAACAAAACATTGAACTCGGGCAACCAAAATACAAGTTCCTTCTGAAACAGCTAATTCTATGTGCTTATACGCTAGCATAGCTCATCTAGGCATATGGTATAATTTAAACAACTCTAGCTGGGGTGGTGAGTCTCATCTACTTGTTGGGCGCTCGTCATTAAGGAATTGAGCAGAATTTTACTGCTACTGTAGCTAGATTAAGCTACTGTTGCAGCTTTTTAGCTGTTTCAGCTTGTTGCAGCTACTATTTTATACAAGTTCGTATCTCATACGATGCAATATTTTTCTCCAGCCTCCAACCGTGGCCTCGGAGAGATGAACACGGCTCTCGGTTACATTACACTTATAATCTCTAACATTAACATTAATTTGAAGCATTCTAGAATTTTTGCAAGTAATGCATAGGTATGTGTACTATTATTCCATAGTATGGCAATGGCAATCTAGTGTAGTAGGTTATCTCACTGGTTGTTGACCTGGAGGTTCTGAGTTTAAATCCAGTGGGAAGCAGATTTTTCCTTCCTAAGACTTTAATCGCTATAACAAAACAGACGAATGAAAAACGACAGATGGACAAACACTGAGGTTGATATATATAGACTAGCTGTGCCTCCCAGCATTGCCCGGGTATTAGAAATCAGCTTATAAACAATGAGAGGTGATGGGAGTTTCCTATCACTTGCTATTAGCCTGGCACATTGTCACTGGAAAATGGTATCAAAATTAGCTTATTAACATTGAGAAGTGATGAGAGTTGCCTACCACTTGCTCACCTACCACTATTAGCCTGGCACATTACTAATGGAAAATTCCAGTAAGCTAGTTAATAAGCGCTAGGCTTCTAATGACATTACATCAGCATTGTCCAGCTTCGCTATTCTAATAATAGCTAATAACTGGAGAGGCACACATACTTTCATCATTATATATATAGATTATTATTATAGTATTATATATTATTATAGTATTATCCATACACACCTTTCTAATAGTTCATTCTGTTTTAGCTACAGTGTCTGGCCAACTTTAACTTGATGTAGGCTACTGATTTTCATAGATAATTCTGTGGGTCCCAAATAGCTACGATGCAAATCATACATAAGCTCTGTTTTGTAACCTTTCCTCCATCGTTGTATTAATATTTTATTCTTTTAAGACAATGGGAAAGCTAAAAAACTTTGCCCAGAGCTCTGACTCCTGTTCACTTTTTGTTAAGTAGACAAGTGTTATGTCACGCTCAAGATTAGAAGATTTAGACATTTTTCGAGTCAGATTACTTGACAAACAACTGGGACATGTTTTCCCCAACTTCCATGAAGATTTTGAGAGCCCTTTTAAAGGTATATAGCCGTGTTGAGAGTTTTTGTGACATCTTATTTACAAATTGTTTAAAAGTAAAGCAATGGATTGATATTTTTGTTACCAGGTTTATACTATTTTAGAGAGTTTCGGCTAAAAATGCTACAAATAACTAATGAATGTTCAGTACCTGTTGCAGACGGTTGCTTTCAAAACGTCGTACTATAATACGATTAATATGCAATTAATAAATTCAAAAGTATACAAATGGCTTCAGCCCTTAATCTAGAGGGTCAAGGTTAAGTATTTTTCATTTAATAGCTTTATTAAAGCCGGCCTTTTCCTATAGGAGTATCAGCATTTTACATTAGAACTATAAGCAATCATTTATCACGGATTAGCCCATTGGCTAGTGCACAGGCTAACCTGAGTCAACATAATTACTTATAAACCCCTAGCATTGCTCCTACCATTACTGGCTGTAATTAACAGCGCATTGCAGCTATTGATTGATCTGCACTCAAGCGTAATGTAATTCAATTTCCATTATCAGCCAGCATTCAATGACAAGCATTGCTAGCACAAGCTTGTTAGTATTTCAATGCTGCGCGTCATTAGTAGGTTAGTAACTGGCGAGCTAGTAGTGAATGACAACAGTGCTTTCCTAACATGGAGTTCAGTAATAAACGGCGTCGAGTACAAATCCTTGACTATTTTGGACCGATTGAGAGTAATGCAGAAAGATGTCAGGCGCTGACGGATGAAGCGAGGAGAGATTCTATTAAAGCGCCGTGCAACATTTGCCACAAACATATCAGCGGAACACTCCGAGTTAAGTCGAATTTCATTACACACCTTCGCAAGTCACACCCGGAAGCGTATGTCGATTATCAGATGAAAACCGGGCGATACAATCCGGAAGATTCAGCAGCGAATTTCTCTGTGGCATCACTTGACGAAGCGAGCTCTTTAAACGCGATGAGGTCTTTTGCTCCGACGAGTCATGCGAGCCCATTGCTTCCGAGGGGAGACAACTTTGGATCTCTAATACCTCGCCATTTGCCAACATCAACTGTCAAAGAGCCAAGCAGTGCGAGCAGTCCCTCCGATACATCAATCAAAGTCGAGTTTGAAGATTTGACAGGGCCTGTGAAGAACAAGTCCTCGAATTCTCATCAGACAACTACAGAAGCGCTGATGGACTTCATAATAGGTAAGCAAAACAGCCCAACTTGTCATCTGGTAGGCTAGGTATTTAGCATCATAATAGGCATCGGTAGTGACTTGAGGTGTGCTACGCTTGTGCTTGCCTGAGGTTTCTATCAAATTGAACCTCAAATCTTTCCTTTGTCTTATCACTTGATCCTTAGCTGAGTCATGTTTTTGTTGATTAACAAGCTCCTAAATTGTAGTTTATGCTCACTTGTTAACACCTGTCAACACTTGCTAACACTTGTTGACACTCGCGAACACTTGTTGTCAGTAGTTCTGTTGACACCAGTCTTCGTGAGACCTGTAAATAGCGCACAACCTAGGGAACCTGCATATGATGATGACTTAAAACACTAATTTTGAGTTGAAAGCTGAAGACATGCAAATGTTTCGTATGTAGTGTTGCGTAAGCTCAGCAGTGTCAACAAGTTGCAGGGCCAACAATAACTTGTCAACAAGTTATGTAACAAGAGGTTGATAGTAGTTACTACCTTATCTATTTGGATGGCTTTCTTGTATGCATGGTATATGGAGGTTTAGTCAAAAAGATAATGGTCGAAACCGTTGTTGCCGCTGTTGCTATTAGACATATTCATAGACTATTAATCAAAATTTAAGACTATTGAAAAGACTTGTATCATAACACTATCATGTTGCTATAATTCTTAACAAGTACAAATGTAGCCGTAACATCACAATTATGTCATCTTAAAAGGTTTTGCTATACATAGCCTGTAAAACAAATAAATATGCGTGTCAGTAAATTGTATGAAAAAAAGAAGTATCAAAACTGTGTGTGAAGTATTTTTATGGTACAGCATAAAACATAACATGGTAACATAGCATATGTTTAGCTGTTAGAGTTAGTACCAAACTATAACGCTAAACTAATACTATGTTGAATATAAATTTAGCTAACAGGTAAAGCCCACTATTAATATTTTAAAGAATAATATTTTATCCAATGTTATTATTATTTTCGACTAAATAACTTAAGTTTTCGATTATTAGCCTAAATTTTAGAATATAACCCCTTTTCGGCGAAAGGCTTTAATTTCGACAAATGGCCTTTCGGCATATAATGTCTATTTCGGCCAATAGAATTTTGGCAAAATTACCGTAAATGGTATGCAAAATTTGGTTTGCTAGCAATTCAACAGCGTTCTGCATACGACTACCATTTCAGTTTTCATATCAGTGCTCTTGAAAACTCATACCAATTAGGCTAGCACATCCGTTAGAGAAAAATTGCATTTTGTGTAGGATCCTAATTCTGACAGTCTGTTTCTTGTTGATAGAGACAGTGTTATCCTGCCCTACTCTATATACAAAATTGGCACCGCAGCAGTCACAATCTAATCTCACAAAAACCTCCGTTTTAGCAATATCTCAATTGGAATTGTTTTTCTGAAAACAGCTATTGACCTATTTCTACTATAATGGTGTTGGCCACTAAACCAAGCTGGAGATAACAAGCATCTGGCGACAAGCACCTGGTCCATTATGTCATATATAGCTCAAATGATTAGCTTGGATGTTATCCAGTCGTGATAATGTTAGCTAGTGATAATGCTTTTATTACCTAGACCTGAGGAAATGTCAAGAATCAGGACTGGATTATTTCAGATACTCAAGTGTTTGTGACTGTCAGATTAAAAGTTATTTCGGCAATATTAAATACCTTAATAAAATTTAAAGAAATATTTAGGTATAACATCTAATTTTAGTTTTCTAAATTTTAATGACAGCACTAATGCTTTTAGTGGATGCTAGTTAACTGTGTGAGAACTTGTTGCAGTGTTGTTGCCTTGCCAGTATTCTAGTATTTCTTGAAACACCACTTATAATTTTATAATTTCATTAAGTTAAAGCTGTGATATCATTAATACTGGTTAATGCTTAAATATTAAGTACCAGACATTTTGTGCATACCAAAAGATGTGCTCAAAAATTTTATTGCTAATTCTTTTAATCCATTGTGAAAAGAGATAAGATGTATACCCTAGGAGTTTCAAGTCTTGGTATAAATTTTTTTCTTACATATATCACACTTCCTGCAAATACCTTCATTTTTAAATTTTTTGTTGTGGCACCAAATGTGAAACTTTTTTTTAAATTATTGTGGACTGCTGAATAAAAGTATGTATATATATTTATATATATACATATACAACGGTATTAGGGTATTACTATGGTATCAATGTTAAAGATAATTATAAATTAGTTTATTATTTTGCTATAGCTTTTATAGTATATTATAGTATACTATAGTATATTATAGTATATTATATAGTAATTATATATTAATTATTATAGTATATTATAGTATTATAGTATAGCTTTTATAGTATATAAAAGTTGTAAATAAATTATTTTCAGGTGCAAAATTATCCTTTCAGCCTCAACTATAGGATTGAGCATCACTGATCAGGCAAACCTCTACGTATTGTTACCTCAACAAAAGCTGGAAAATTTCAGCAAATTTTTTTGTCGATGTACAAAGTAATTTTTAACATGCAGTTTTTTACAAATTGTAGTTTTGTAAAGCATTCCTCATCGCTCCTTTACATACGAGTATTTGGGTCCTATTTTGCTAAAGAATATTATACAGTGGTTCATACCTATATTTTGTTTTAAAAAGTATGCATTTCAATTCAACTAGAGCAAGCGAACAAGGAGAGCTAAGATTATAAAAAGTTATTTTTATAATTTTAAAAAATCCTACAACAAATAATTGAAAAATTGAAGCAAACATTCTTTGAGGTCAATTCTTTGAAAAATCTAGGCGTCCATCTAATACTTATTGTGAGAAAGAAGGCGAGATCTTGCAAAGAAAAGAAACCCTTAAATGAGTAAAGGCGGAGAGGTTGGTAGTGATAATCAAGATTAAGGCGTATACTGCTAAATCTGTGTACATTTAATCGCTCACATTTACCTGCGTTCTTCGACTTCAGGCTACATACTTACTCATAAGCTAGACTTAATCTAAACTTGAAAAGGAATCAATAACAACATGCTGTAGCCGCAAGTCTATAATTTGTTTATGCTGGTTGTCTAGATGCTTTTATGAGTGCCCTATGCGTAGGTTCATAAGTACATGTACGCGTAGGTACATGTACGCATAGGTACATGCATGCGTAGGTACATGTACACGTAGGTACATGCACGCGTTGGTACATGCACGCGTAGGTACATGTGAAGCGTAGGTACATGTGAAGCGTAGGTACATGTGAAGCGTAGGTACATGTGAAGCGTAGGTACATGTGAAGCATAGGTACATGTGAAGCGTAGCTACATGTGAAGCGTAGGTACATGTAAAGCATTTGGATTTCACTTGTGTAATCCTCAGTTTTAGAAGAAATGTCTCTGTCTTATTCATAGTACATGATAACTGAATCAGGTAAAGTTCATTAACAGCCGTTAAATGCATGTGTGTTGATGCATCCACAAAAGTCATAGCCTGATATCTGCTCAGTGTTTGGGTTGTTTTAGGCTATAATAACCAAGCAGTTGCCTTGTAGCAAATGCATTTAATGTATGATAAACTGTTTGATTAGGCTTATGCAGTCACATACCACTAAAAGTGGCATATAGAAAATAACTCCAAGTTTATAGTTTTGCATAGGACTAAAAAGAAGGATTTTTGTGAAGCTCTAATACACTAGAAACGTTTTGCTGTTATATAAGGTACGCATAGGAAATTCACATTGGCAATTCATATTGCTAAAAGCAGCTTGGAAAAATAACTTCAAGTTTATAGTTCTGTGTAGGGCTCACCGAGGGCCTATTGCTCACCCATTATACACAAAAGATATTCTGTTGTTATATGTATAAGGTACACATAGTGAATTCATAAGCATTCTGATTATAAAGACTTGTCAAGCCACGTAGTGCTTAGAAACCATCAGGGTGTTTGGTCTCATTTGTTAATGTCAGCGTTAGAAGTTACTTGACAACTTTCGGATCTTGTAGGTGACCTGATGTCGCTGAAGCTGGTTGAAAGTTCAAGATTTGTAAGACTTGTGAAGTCTTTAAATTCAAACTATCCTATCCCTTCACTTCAAGATGTGACGGACGTGGTAGAAAAAACACACGCAAGGCACAGGATGAGACAAATTGATAAATTAAAGTCTGTGCAGAGTTTTTATCTGTCTCAAGAATTTTGGCCTACCAATAAACCTGGTGTAAAACTGGCGACGTTCTCATTACATTACATCGAAAATTGGTCTTTCCAGCATGAGCTGTTTGCGTCCACTCACCGTTTTGGGGCAGATCCAACTGAGCAAGACTGGAAGAACGCTCAGAAAGAATGTTTGTCAGAGATTATTGGAGAGTCTGAAATTCTTGCAACGCTTTGCGGGCTTGCTGATGTTCATAGCCTTCCTGGATTCCTTGTTCCTGCCAAAATGTCGAACAGTTTGTTTTCAGGGAACTCTCAGCAGCCTGAGCAAAAAGGGTATGGTTCGTTACTGGATCAGGCTGTTGTCAATGCAGTCCTAAGGTCTGGACAAGAGACACTAGACATCATACACAACATTTCACAAACGCTTCTCAAATCTAATGGCAGAAGTTGGGGCCAGGATATAACCAACTGCGAATCTTTTCCCTGGTTCGAACAGCTCAAACTCTTAGATATGGTGCTTTGTACAGAAGGGTCTAGCGATTCCACTACAGCAGATGACATAGCATTGATCTCTACAGTCATAGAAATTCTCAGACCTTTTCAAGAAGTGGCGGAACGAATTAGGACTTTAAACACAGTAACTTGTAGCTTGGCGTTCGCTTCGATAAAGTTGCTCAAGGCAGCTCTGAAAGACTACGAAGAGGCGTACCCTAACTCTAGGCTACTCATTGAGCTCAAAAAGGAGTTTTATCAAGCTGCAGAAGTGATAGACAATGGAGAGAGCAACATGTATACCACTGCTACAATACTCGACCCTCGGTTCAAGTTGCAGTGGTGTGACTCAGGCAATCAAGACTACTTCAAGAAAGCCTTCATAGACGTCCTGAAGAACAGTAAAATAGTCAAACCGGAAACAGCTGACGTTAAGGAGGTTCATGCAATGCCTTTTCAGTCTGGAGGTTTCTTTACAAGAATATTGAAACAGCAGCCGGAATCTTTACAAGCCGGGACTGTCACGTCAGAAGCCTTGAGGTACTTTGATGAGCCACTTGTGCAAGAGGACTGTGATGTCCTGAGCTACTGGCAAGCCAATGAGAACAACCTGCCAAACCTTTCACATCTAGCTCAGCAGTACCTTGCAATGCCAACCGCCGCATCTGGTACATATGGATGTCTTGAACTGCCTGATCAGATGCTTCATATTAAAAACACTCCCCTTGAAGGAGACGTCTTACAAAAAGTTGTCGAGCTCAGGCCAAGTTTTCAACAATAAGCTCAAACCTTTGGGCATGTTAGTCCTCTTGATGGCGTAGGCTTGTTCTCTTGAGGAGTCAGTTTAAAATGTTGTAGATTTTTTCAATGAGTATTCAATGCTGTAAAATTTGCTGTTGTTCTTTCATTTCACTCTAAATATACTCACTTTCTGGTTTTGTTAGCTTCTATCTTTTAAAAGCCGTTGCTATAGCTACCTGTGGTGAGATTCACCAGTGATTTGACAAGAACAGAGGTATTGTGATGCTATACTGTACATTTGAGCTGGACACGGTGGATTGTTACCGTAATATAGAAACAATTCTGTTGATTCATCTTTTGAATGCTTGGGAGGCAATGCTATGGGTGTTTTGCATAGACTTATGCTTCAATTGTATAATTGTTATAGTGCACGCATCGCTATCAATTGTCTATAATAGGTATATATGTATGTATATAATAAGGCATCAATGTTATTTGAACTTTATCATTTTTGGTTCAGCATCGTCCACATCTAGTGCAAAATTTTACCTTAGGAAACTATGCCGAGTTGTTATGCTAATCAGTGACTACTCATTCTACATACTACTTCTCAGTTAATACTATTCATTGACATGATAAGCTAAACCCTCAGATAAATGACTATTTGTAAATTACAGTTCATTTAATTGGCAAAAGTTATGTGAACAAGATAAAAGTAGATCATAACAAACTAGTAATCATGTAACAAGAACTGGCTTCCGTAACTGTAATCACTAATATTAATACAGGAAATCAGTTCATTGGCTACCCTATTGGTATCTGGTTCTTTCATTCATAAGTTAAACTAGGGAAATTCAATAGTGTAATTAATACTCATTCCACATTATGAATATGTAACTGATTATATTTTATTTGTTGTTAAAAGCGAGTCCTGTTACATATATTTTGTAAATTACATCCTAATTTCTCATGGGGCTAACATAAAGCGCAATGCTCTCGTTATCTTCAGAGAAGAAGAGTTGTCATACCTTGACTTTATTACTGAGGTGACAAATGATGTGCTAACGAGAGGCATATTCACAAACAGAGTGTTATGCAATGTCTTTGAGGAGCACGTGCAGAAGAACAAAGCAAAACTGGATGAGGTATGAGATTCTGTTTTCCGTAACTATTGATTATGATTTAGTTGAGTAAAATGTTTATCAGGAAATGTGCTCACTCTGTCCTGAACTGCTAAAGTACACTGGAAAAATCAAATGCATTGAAATTATCAAAATGACAACACTTTGTTGAATGAAATTAAATTCATTTTTGGTTTATTAAGATCATAGCGTAAACCCAAAGAGTGATAACTAAATACCATGCCGTGTGTTGTAGCACCCACTTCATTGTATTAGTGCAATGATTACTTGAAACCATGCCGTGTGTTGTAGCACCCACTTCATTGGATTAGTGCAATGATTACTTGAAACCATGCCGTGTGTTGTAGCACCCACTTCATTGTATTAGTGCAATGATTACTTGAATCATGTTTAAAATAAATTTTATCATTTAAATAAATAAATTATTTTAAAATTATTTAAATAAAATTTAAATAATTTTGTCCGGCCATTATTACTGCGTTTCCATGCTTTGACTGGGTTTGGACCTGCTTCCACTCCGAATAGTAGAAACAGTGAAATTTGAACAAATTCGCCGCCATTTTTTATCACTAAATTGTGCAAAGGCATTCACTGTGAGTACTTCAACATCAGAGAACCGCTCAATGTTGATGGAACCAAATCGGTAATACTCAGCTAAGATCTCCCTAATGAAGGTAAAAATATTTTAGCACGCAATTGCGCGCGTCTCTCTTACGAAAATGTTCGGCTGCTACTTATGACTGTTTCTGTTTGACTTTTTTCCTTTACATTAGCATTTGCATGCCAAGGACAAATTGCTCGTACGAGGATGATGAAATAATTACTTTTTAGTGCAACTAGTTGAATACACACGAGTCTAAAAGTGACCTTGACTCGAAAGCTAGTCTACTTTAACAACTTTTGTGGAATGCATCGCGAATTTTGGAAAGATCTATATTGTAACTCCAAATCATTGAAATGGTAGGGTGCGAAATTTTCAGCATTGGACAACTCCGAACCAATTCAAAGCATGAAAACATAGTGTACTGTGTATGTGGACATGGTGTAGTCTAATCGCTCACACCAACCAGCATGGGGTTCAGCTTAACTTGACTTTAACCCAGGATCGCATGCGCAGCATGCTGGATAACTTGAGGGAGGATTTAGGTATCGACAGCCACCCACCATTCAGAGAGAATCCTGAAGATGTAGGAATGGGCAGCTCTCGACCACCAGTAAGATCTAAAACTAAAACAACTGGTTACGCAGGCGACGCGTCTCAATTCAGAAATGTCAGGGTAGGCAGCAGAGAGGGAGAGAAGGGAAAAGCATCAGGGGATGTGGTAGACAGCTATCGTCAGTTAGGAGGTTAGTTCTGACTCCTAGCAATCACATATTGTTGGCTGAGCGCAAAATTGTTGTAACTTCATATAGAACATAAGGGAAGTTACAACAATTTTGCGCTCAGCCCACGATATGCACTTCCAGTGTTAAGAGCTTTAGAGTTGTCATACCTCTATCAATATCTTTAGAGATGCTGAATGATTTTGAATAGATATTAATTACTTATAAGATCTCTTGTTTATTGGTTTGTTACAATTGATTTGGAGATTTAAGCATTTTTACATGGTAGTTTTTTATACAAACGCATTTACAATGGTATTTTCATTATACAAACGCATTTACAATGGTAGTTTCCTCAATATAGAGAGGTAAAGAAACAATTGTAGAAAAGGGTGTTTCACTCATATTTTCACACATCGAATATTGTGCAACATCTATGCAAGAAAACTGCCTATTGTATATTTTCATTACGTTATTTTGCTTGTATTGTATTAATGGAGGGTATGTTTAATGTTTTAATAGCCTACAGGGTAAGGTAATAGCCTACAGGGAAACCGCTCTAAAAGAGTGTCCTTGTTCTTTTTGGCAGGAGCTGAGCTGCAGAGTCTGACAGATATTGTTGAGGTTTCTGAAAAGACTGCTTCTGTCAGTTCCATCAAAAGCAGTTCGAGAAAGGCTGCCCCTGACACTCCTAGTAAAGAGATGGATGACGCTCTGATAGACTTGCTGGGTATGAGATGCTAATTTCTCTACTGAACTCTGTACATGTTCAAGGCGGAGGTGCTGAAGGTTGGCAGCAGTCAGATGAGGAATGGGGAAAGATTTTGAATTTGCTTTCAATCTCTTAGAAGAAGGAAGTAACAAAAATGCCATTGGCAGTAGTTTTGTGATCATTGCTCACCTTGCAGCAAATGGATCAATGAAAAGTGTCAACTGGCAAACAGTATATTCAAAAATTGTCAAATGAAACACTTTTCAGAAATGTGTTTTAAAAACATGTTTCAAAACACTTTTCATCATTCCTGCTGCATCCTCTATGGCCGACCATAGTGGTAGCATGAATGCTATACAGTGATAAATAGTTAGCACTTTGGGAGTGATATTAACATGTCTTTATACATTTAGTGAACACACCATTTAATGAACCAAATCGTCATCTTTCTCAATAACAAAGTCACCCAAGCATTCTGAGACTAAAGACTAACGTTTTTTTACATTTTATTGATAGAACAAGCTTGCTGCTTACATTGTCCTTGTTATGAGAGGAGTTGTCAGGTGCATATAAAAGTTTAATTTTAACAGCCTTACTTAAAAATGTTTGTCTGTTTTAAATACATGCAATGCAGCGACATTGCTAAAATATGTAGACACTTTTAGTGCCCCCGCCATGCAATAGAATTAAGAATTCTTTCGGTAGCAAAGTTGCGTGAGTGATTAACTATATCACATTTCCTTCACCCGTTGAATATCTCATCTTTTGTATGAATTCAAGTCATGTTTAATGTTGATGTATGTTTCTGAATCTTCCTTACCAGGTCAAATTCTATCAGCTGAAGGTGCAAATTAAAACATTTGAGTTTATTGATGACGAGTTTGACTATTGGTGTTGCTTTTACCTGTTATGGGTTGCTCTATCTATTCACATGTATACTAATTCTGCGAACTTCTTTCATTTATCAGTTTTTTAATACTGTTACTGTTTGTCTGTGATGTTTTGTAAGAAAGTTTATCTACTACTGTTCTTGACTTCCCTTCTGCATCTTGCTTTTGAATAATGGTCGCTTACGATAGAGTTCATTTTTTTCTGCCCTCAGCACCGGATCCATTGGCTCCTTTTGAAAAATATGCCGGATAAAAATATTAAGCGAAAAATCTAAAAAGTACATACATCAGTAATTCTTAGCGTCGCATAAAGGTTGTAGGAACGCCGCTACTTTTACTAGAAATTTTTTTAATATCTACACTCGTAATTGCTGTTACAAGTCCGTCATTTGCTTAGATTTTATTGTATTGGTCGTAAGCAACCAGCAATTATTTAGGAGCTTATCATCAAATGATCTTATTTTGTAGGCCTAAATGATGTTCCAGACACTTCTGTCAATCCACCAGCATCTTTTCACGCTCAGAAAGCAGAAAAGTCCCTTATAGATACGTTTTCAATAAAATCAGCTGTCAGCTCGCATCCTTCAGAGCAAGCGTACAAGCAATCCGTGGATCCACTGCAAGACTACGCTCAGGAGATGGCCCTAGAAAATTCTGATAAAGCTTCAGTTAGATCTGCCATCAGCAGAGCTTCCAAAGCCTCCACTCTAAAAGGAAACAAGTCCGATTCATCACATGAACTGCCCTCTAATAGTACACATAAAGCTCTCAGCCACAAATCAACCGAGTCTTTGTCTAAAGCTTCTTCCGACGCCCCTTATGTTACCATGGTAAGGAAATCATCTGTGGATTCAACAGAAAGATCCACTGTATCCCGCAAGTCTTCAGCGGAGGGAGAGCGGCACCCTCCTACCGTCTCCCGCCAGTCATCCGGAGAATCTGTTACCAGATCCAGTGCTGAAACGAGGAATGCTAAAGCCATTGCTTCATTGCCAAGCTCTAAACCTTCTACCATACATGCTGGCTCAGACGAAGGCGACGATCTAGAGTCAAATGCTGCTTTTGGAAAGACGACGCTGTTTGGTAAGACACGCAATCTCGGACTGACTTACAAAGCCTTGTCTCAAGCATCAGATGAAGACGATGAGTATAGTGACAACTTCTCCGACAAGGGTTATGATGAAGATGGTGCATTTTGAAGGTCGTTGCACTGCAGTGATAGTCATTGATGGCTTCTAATGAGTGATTGTGTTATCAGCCAGTGATACACTAGTAATATATTTTAGTTCTGAAAATGTGAGCAAAATTCTAATTATTCTTTTACCATCAGTTCTGTATTCATTTTGAAGACTTTCCGCTATATTAAGATAGGAAATATTTATTGTTATGATTGCGATTGGCTGCTTATTCAACTCATCCATATCTCGTGCTATCCTGATATTAAATGTTTTGTAAGCTAGTTTATTTCTGATTGGACACATCCTTGCCCTAATATTTATAGTATAATGCAATAAATGAATATTTTTCATGCATAAAAACTGATATATAAAGCTGTTTGTGATACGCGTAACAATGATGTTAAAAACAGGTGTTTTTAATAGTACCTAGCATTGAGCTGTGTTAGCGAAGCATCTAGTGCTTATTCAATAATATAATATATTGCATTGTCTAATGAATTAGGAATTATTCCAGGCTATTAACTCTTGTTCTCATTGCTCAAGTACCTACATCTTTAACGCCAGTATGAATTGGGGTTAACATTTGCTTCGAAGCATGCATTGGTTGAAACAAGGATAGTAAGTCCAGACGTATGCACCGGGGGCAAATTTTGTCTTGTTGCTATTTCCCATGGTATACTTTTTGATTTAGTGTTATAAATAACGAAAATATGACATACATATTATAAATTTATATACACAAGTGTCCGACTGTTATTCAAATGAATCCTCATAGCATTTCCAGAATGATTGCAAACCCAATAAAGAAATAAACGGTTAAGTCAGAGTTGAGTCAGTAGAGGATAATATTGTACGGAAATTATTTACTCGATCTGAAAACATCTCATTTTACAAAAACCAAAAGTATTGTATAAAAATAGCAAACCAAGTCCCACTTTAAAAGATTGGCAATAATTATATGAACTGGTGAGTTAAGAGAAAAAATCACAGCTGGTTAGTAGTAAGAAATAAATCATCTGATAGTAAGGGGGCACAACCCCCAGTTCTCAAAGAACATGATTAAGTGGTGAATGTCTTTGGTACATGCCATGATTGTAATATAGACTACTGTCATTGCTTGTTGTTTGACTAGAGAGGAGTCAATGCAGTGATCTTCGATATGGCTCTGGAATACAGTCTAGCAATCCTACGACAGACATGTTTACACAATGTTAAATATGTCTATCCTACATTCAAGGCAGTCAAGTAATGCTATGAGAGACATGTTTACAACGTCACTCACATGCACAGCATGTAGCTAAACATTGAAGTAATGCTATGAGAGACATCTTTACAACGTCACTCACATGCACAGCATGTAGCTAAACATTGAAGTAATGCTATGAGATACATGTTTACAACGTCACTCACATGCACAGCATGTAGCTAAACATTGAAGTAATGCTATGAGATACATGTTTACAACGTCACTCACATGCACAGCATGTAGCTAAACATTGAAGTAATGCTATGAGATACATGTTTACAACGTCACTCACATGCACAGCATGTAGCTAAACATTGAAGTAATGCTATGAGTGACATGTTTACAATGTCACTCACATGCACAGCATGTAGCTAAACATTGAAGTAATGCTATGAGATACATGTTTACAACGTCACTCACATGCACAGCATGTAGCTAAACATTGAAGTAATACTATGAGATACATCTTTAAACACTGATACACATGCAAAACCTGCACTCATATAAAAGAGAAGTGCTAACCATTCCAGTTTGAATGTGATATGGACAAAAGCGTCTACCATTTGAGCATTGGTGGTCCAAGTAAATGCTTTCAACTTACCTTTGGACTCAAGAACTTGTCTGCTGAAAAGTTTTCCATAGTACCTGCCCCCTGTGTCACACAGGGCTGTCACAATTGTGTGTCCTGGACCTAGGTCCCTTGCAACCTAGAATTTGTTCAAAATAGCAGAATCATGAGAGCCAAGCACTTGTGAGCAAAATAATGAGCGCGTGTTCCCCAATATATCACCAATACATCTCTAGATGTCAATAATCAAGTGTATACGTGATGTGAACACATGTTCACTATTATTAACTATTAATATAATATTAATACATATAAAATAGTCAATGACTGCTCACTATGTACAAAGCAGTATAAGAGTATAGTTCTTTTTTTGCCCTCAGCATCAAATCCAATGGTTCCTTTTGGAAAACATGCAGGAAAATTTTATACAAATACTAGACATATTAAAAATTAGTAACAAAACAGTATGTTAACCTTAGTAATTATAGTTACCTACAGTAACTTAAGAATATTTAGTGTATTTATTGGTTATGATCTGCATTAAAATGTAACGTTGCAATATGTTATGTGCAGTACGTAGAGTTGAGAGTTCTAACCTTCAAGACAGACGTACATATAAAATAAATTTTGAATTCACATGATCGCTCATATTTACATATGTGTAAATGTGAGCGATCATTAAATATCCCATTTACAAGTCTCAGAATAGACAGGACATTAAAAATAAAATAGGCATTCGCTGCTTGTTTGATGAGAAACGCTTACGCTCAGGCAATCTCACTCCAGAGTGAAGCCAAGCAGCTGCAAATGAATCGATTTAGTGTGAACAACCATAGTACACCATATTTAACGGATTTTTATAAAATCACTTTGTCATATCATAGCAAAAAGGAAAACTTTAGCAAAACCTATAACCATACCACAGTTGTGGGGTATTCGAAATGTATTGCATCATTGCAGTGCAGTACACAGTAATTTTGCAGTGCACTGCAACTCTCTAACGCGCAGGAGACATTCAAGCTACTGCAACTGCACTCCTACTGCAACTTATCAACCGCATTTACTGCATTTACTTTCATGACGCATTATCTACAACGCATTCTTCAAAACCTGAAACTGCATGTGTACTGCAATTTCAAGGCGAGCGCACTTGGCCGGAAGTTTTCACCACAATCAATGATGTTTGAAAATTGGAAACAAAATGGATTGTCAGATGCTATGTTCAGCAAGCTCATGAACTTGTGTTCTAACTCATGTCATTTTTATGGGAGCTATTTTGGGAGCAATTTGGGAGCTTTGTATTGTATTCTCATTAATACTATTATACAGAAAACACTTCTATGACGTAAACTGCCTATAATTTAAATTCCACATACCGTAAAGAATTCATGCAAAATGTTTGTTTTGTACCATAAAAAAAAATTTCCATATGACATCAGGTGGCAAGTCAGTGCAAGTACTCAAAATCTTTTTTATCTTAAACTTTAACTTCGATGAAAATAGATGGATGGGCTGACTCAACTCTTATTATAGTAAAAATATGATTCACTTTTTTTTATTTCAGATGAAGTTTTTTTTTTGCAGTACAGACCTTGCTGTCTAGGAATAAAAATGAAAAAATCAATGTAAATTGTCATTGAAGGTGTCCGCTCCCCATAATTTATTTTAAAATTAATGTAATCATGAACTGTCATGAACATACTCGGGTATAATAGAATTCAACAGGATCACAACTACAAGTATTTTGACATTTATATCTGAATGATTGAAACTTGTAGTTTATAGCATTTGGCTAAAATGTTATTACTTTGGTTAATGGCAGAGATGTAGACAATATCAGTAGCCTCAGGTCCATGTAAGAGATGAGCCAATTGCGAGCGGTACGCTTCTGTCATAAGTGACAATGCTTATATTATTCCATATTCATCTCAAAAATCTACAGAGTCATCGCAGTCGAAGCTTTTAGAGTGGTTTCTCTGTCATCTTGCACACATCTCTAATCCTTACTACAGTAAAAGTCATGTCCTTCCAAAGCCACAGTTGGGAGCTTGGGAAAAAGATTGCATCATATGAGATTCGAACTCACATCATTCGGCTTGGTAGACTGACACTCTAACAGCTGCGCCAATCGACTGCCTTTTGTTGTTCAGAAAAATTTCACAGATAGCTGTTCTCTGTTCTTTATCTTTACACCTGGCAATCCCTCGCACACCGGACTGCTCATGTACTAGTTCTAATAACACAATACAACCTTGACATGATTCAATTGCCCTACTTGTGTAACAAATGCAGTGGCACAGGTGCCTCAACTTACCTTTACCGCTCCAGAAACATTGAGCCCCGTTGAAGCACCAACAAAAAATCCTTCTTCATGCAGCAAACGAAAAGTCTAAAAATACCAAGAATAAACCACTGCTGACATTTTTGTTTACTAAAATTCACAACTCTATTGACAGCAGAACAAGGTCAAGGATAACTTCTACGAGCCATTTCCGTGAGGAGCTCATGCGTGTAAACTTAGCTAACAACAGCATATTCAGCAGCGGACAAAACTAAGAAAGTCTGTTCATCAATCCCAATTTAGCAATGTCGACAGCAGTACAGCAATGTCCTCAAGTCAAAGATAAATGTTCAACTTTCAATAAAGTAGAAAATGCAATGATAACACCATCTACATGTAGTAGTTAACTTGCAGTTTTCTTACTGATTGGAATAATATCTGGGAACAGGCTTGAAAGAAAGGCTAATCAGTCAGCAATAAATGTTTGATAGTCAAAGTTCAAGGTTAAATAAATACAGCTAGGATGCAGCTTAATGTTCCAAATGCTACCGCCGTTTGCTATGAGTGTTTGAATTTATATTGTCTGATGCGGCCTGTGTACTTTACCAAAGAGTGTCAACTCTCCTTACCATATTTACAGCTTCAGTATCTAAAATAAGGTGAGCATTGTCTATGGGTGCATCCTTCAAATTGTCTGTAATACGACCTTGACCTATACCTTCTGTAATAGATGAACCCTCTGTTCTTTCGAGCTTGCCATGTTTAATGTAGTTATACAAAACACTGCCCTGCCAAGATAAACAAGAATGCATTGTTTATTTAAATATGAAACCAAGGAAGGTGATGTTCCTTCACTAATCTGCGTAAGAACATAACAATAGAAACCTGTGGATCAGCTAAGGCCACGTGTATTCTGTGATTCTTCTCCTTCAAATAAGCACCGACACCTGCAAGAGTTCCTCCAGTTCCTGTGCCAAAGATCACCGCATCCACTTTGCCATCTACAAAATGTCACACTAGGCTTTCAGATAACACAGACAGTGTTGCACCATTACAATGTAAAAAACATTTGTTCTTGATACAGCAGGAGTAGGGCTCTTCACCTAGAACAGCCGTCCTTCCCAAAAAATTACCTATCCTATATCTATAATCACGCATTGATTAGAACCCAATTACGATATCAAGATAATAATTTGGAAGGTGCGCCTAAGCCGAAAAGCTCACAACATATTAGATTTGATCATACTCAACTTTCTACTGTAAAGTGCAACAAAGGCTCTAGTAGGGCTGAATAATATATTATTAATGAATTAAACTATCACTCCATTTAATAAATACTAGTTTATTCGCTAAATATAGAACCACCAGAAAATAGAGTAGGAACCAATAGGCACGATATTACTTCCTGCGATAGAGACCCTATAACTTGGTAATCAACTAAACGGACTGTGAGTCACTATGTTTTCATGACACGATTAATCCACAAGATGAAAATGGAAAAACCCCGAACCGAGCGAGTTTTGTTATTCGCAGACTTTTATTGAACGCTTCGTGCTTGTAAAAGATGAAAACAGCAGTTGCGAATAATGCATAAAAGAATAGCACGCAAGCTATTCCATTTCAAACATTTGCAGTGTTTTAGTCATCCCTATTTCCATTTGACGACAGAAGTGCGCCGTTGTGACCTTTCACTTAAAATTTGTAATCTTTTCAGCAATGTGCTCGCGGTTAATCCGCATCATGTAAATGTCCATTAAAACACTTATCGCACAGTAACTCAATGTGCGCACAACTCCACATCCTCACAATGGTAACATAGCGACTGTCTTACCATATATCTGAAGTCATTATGATATGAGTCATATCATAATTAAATAGCATATCAGAGCACATGTATAGTAAAAGGTTGACGCAGCACGATAAGAACATTACCTGTCTGAGACCAGATTTCTGGCCCAGTTGTCTCCACATGAGCTTGTTTATTAGCAGTGTTGTCAAACTGGTTTGTCCAAACAGCATTATCTATACTGTCAGCAAATCTTGCTGCCTGATGATTGTAATTATCTGGATTGTCCCAAGCGACAGCAGGTACTGGCCTAACCTCTGCACCCAGTGTACGCAAAAGATCTATCTTTTCCTAGGTGACAGCAAGTAAGAATTTGATGCTACAGAACAGACAAAGCAGTGTAATACTAACAAGTCTCCGTTATATAAACAGTCGCTCTAGTGAAAGCTATCATTTCAGGATTCTCCCTTGAAGGCAGCTTGTGCATCACACAATAGATTGACAAGGACACAACAGAGAGTGAGTGACTGAAAGGACATACCTGGGACTGAGTATCAGGCATATATATCACACATCTATAGCCGAGGGCATTGCAGACATGTGCTAAACCAATGCCAGTATTACCAGCTGTACCCTCTACAACTGTCCCACCTACAGCAAAATTTGTGATACTAAAAATAAGCAAACCAATTTATTTTCAGTGCACTGCTGTGTATCACAGCCAGAATAGGGCCAAAAGCTATTGACCGCAAGGGAATAACTCTGGCTGAGCAAGAATTTTTAGCCTTCAGCCTGTTGGTTGATATATTATGCGAGGGACATGACCAGGAAGGAACCAATTAATGAAGTCAGACAGTATCAACAAGCTACAAATAGAATACAACTTTAGGTAGAATGGTGTGTACCTGGTCTAATAAGTCCTTTTCTCTCTGCGTCTTTAACCAAGAATAGGGCAGCACGGTCTTTGATAGAGCCACCTGCATTGGCAAACTCAACTTTGGCAAGTATATTGCAGCCAGTCTCTTTACTGATGGAGGCTAACCTGACCATAGGTGTGCCACCTACTAACCCAGAGAGACCATCTTTTATCTAAAAGAAGGCTGCACATGTGTATTGTTAATAATAAATTGTATTGCTTGTTTTAGTATTTATAGTTTGTTTATTATATGGTTTATAAATTCCAGTTGATTATTGCATAAAATGCATAAGTGTCATTTCAACTGCTTAATTGTTACCTTGAAAATATAAAAAATTCGGCTAACCACTGATACGGAACTAAAGGCTGGTTTTGAGCATAGTTATAGCACAGCCTATCAGTTAAAACATTACTGAAAGTAAGACAGGAAATGGAGAATATAGATTGGATCCAGAACTATACTGTCTCTCGACAATGAGTTTTATATAATGATGGTGTGCATCTATTTCATCATCCTTTGTTTGATTAACAGGGCCCAGTTTGTGTTCCAGTTGACCCTTTTTCAAAAAACGACTCACAAGATACAACAAGCACCAAAATTAGATGCCATACCTTTGATTTAGGCCAGGCAAAGATTACATAATTTTTTATTCAGCTCTGAATCACTTCCACACATTTGCAAACGAAAATTTGCAAGCAAGAGTTAGTGGATTAAGGGCTAGATTTGGCAAACATTGTGAACCAATTCATTTTGCCTGACGTTATCCTTGGATTTGTGATGTGCAGCAAAGGTAACCCATTGATTTGTTTACGTGGTAACTTTTTATATATGCAATAATATTTCATACTATTACACCCACAACTTGTACAAGAAAATTGACATGAATGATTTACATAATGTAAAAATTACAATACAGAAATAAAATGGAAAAACATCGAGAAAATTAATGTAAGCTGGATTAAATATAGCCTAGATCTATGATTTAAATCTTTTTTATTTTTCTGTTACAATGGAGCTAATATTTTACAAAATAAATCTGCAGCTCATCTTTAAAACTATTTGCTAACTCATATTTCTAGGTCAGACGTTTGACACTATTCATCTGAAGTTGTTATGATTTGTTTTTTAGCAATGATTTATCAACCAAACATGAAAAGAGCGAGGAAGTGTCGATTTAACAAATTGCTATGGTTCTAGAACTACAAATATCTGCATTCAACTACAAACACACCAATTACAGAATTTTGTGCGTTATTCTCTAAAGCACATAGCAAATACAAAAACCTTTTTAAAGATGTTTGTATTTATGTACCTCACTAATAGTCATCTCGCAGAAGATACAAAGTTGCTGCCAGTGGCACTGTTTCTGTTGTCTACCTCCAATATGTATTTCAACTACCTAATTATCAGAATTCGCAATATAAACGCAACACCAACGCATGCTTTAGCCAGTCAGAACTAGGGTAGGCTACCTACCAGACAAGCCCTAACGGTTGGCAATACTAGTCGAGTTTAAAGAAGTCGTGATGCAGACGTTTCCCCTTCCTCTAAATTATTTTATCATAACTTTATATTTCCTAACTTGAAGGTAATCATGTTATATTGAAATTTCACTAAAACCCGGTACCGACAAAAGAGAATGAAGTAAGACCACTGGATATACATACGATATGCCGTTGATCAGAGATATAAACACACTGACAAAGAAAGATAAGAGGAGTGGTCTTACTCCTTTGTCAGTATAAACACACAGACAAAGGAGTAAGACCAGAAGATATACATACAATGCACGCAACGGGACGTACATATAGGGAGCCACACTAGCAACAAGACTTCTGAAAGCATTCAAATTCTTATAATTAGAAAGCAGCAACAACCTAATTAGAAACTCCAAACTGAGAAAAATCAACCACAGAAGATGAGCTAATAGCATACCAGAGAAACCACCAAGAGAAGCTGAAATCTATTCTCCTCCCAGCTAACACCGGACATTGATAAAATAACTTGAATATACCATCTTATTACTCTGGTGAATTTCCGATGACGTACCAAAAGACAGTGCTCCCTCAATGACTAACCTCAGTAACATAATGACACAAACCTAAACACTTATCCATCTACCCTCAGGCTAATCAAATGCCTATAAAAGAGAACAATTATAGTAGTTCGTCCTCTTTTGACATTGATACCTTGTAGACGTAAAAGACTGAGCTTAAGAGCAGACGCGGCCGTAAGATATATTTAACTACTGGTGGTTATCTTCGCTCTATTCTAAAACTTTGCTACTTATGTATTAGGTTTTGGTTATGAGAATAAAGAATATTTCTATTGTTACCTTAACATCTGAGAAATAGCATAGTTAGACTTGCACTAAAAATCTGGGTCAAGTGCAATAAATTGAACTCTCAACTCTTGACAGCTATATGAAAATAAGGCGGCTTGCCTTTGAGTAACCAATAATAAAAGCAGTCTTAATCAAGAAAGAACATAGTAGTTACTGATCAATGTCAGTACGGTGTTCAAGTGAGTACATTCCTTAAAAACCACATATAACAGTGACAAGTGTTGATTTCACGGGTTATACCTACCCTTCTAGTCTAGTCTACTTGGTTATCTCATTCGCCCCCGTGTGGGTGCATTATAGAGATATCAACTCGTTCATTTTTAGTTAATTGTCATATTGTGAATGTTAAAATTAGGATCTTTGATCAAAGGAGTAAGAACAAAATGAATAAAGCAAATGTCAGTGCTGTTTTTTTTCTTTTTTTCATTTATTTGTTTTTATTTACAAATATTTATGTTATTGTTATTATTGTTATGCTATTGATATCATGACAAGATGACCAAATTCTACAAGGCGACAAGAGAGCCAACAAATAAATAGTAAATAGAATATTGTCATCAGAGTTTTACTCTGAGACTGTGCTTGCTGACACGGCATTGGGCTCAGATCCAATCAATGCCAACATACGATTAAAGTACCAATATTTGGCCACATCACAAGATAATGCTTTTCTAATTACCCCTCTTCGAGTTCCACTCATTTTGCTATGTAGTACATGGTCCTTTATATCAATGGCTATGTTATTACTAAAAATTCTATTGAGCATATTTCTGTCTATTTCTGATCTTCGGTCTTCTAAAGTATCCCAGTTTAAAACTTTCATTTTCAATAAAATTGAGTCGTTCCATTTGATCTTATACATATGCACATTGAAAAGATTTTCTATTAATGCTCTCCGATTTTTGAATATGCCTCACTTGATGAGGAGACCATGCGCATGAAGCATATTCTATTATGGACCTACAGATAGGTTTAAAAGCTTGTGACCTTGTTCTGCTAGATGCTCTGTTTAGTGCCCGCATTAACATTATAAAGTAGAGGTTGCCTTTTAGCTACATACTAAACCTGTTCATTATTATTTAGTTTTTGGTCTATATTAATACCCAAGTATCTTATTGATGTTACTTGTTGTACGTCTTTTCCATTTAATGAATAGACTGCAACAATGGGATTAGTTCTTGTTATAGACAAGTGCTCACATTTACTGACATTAAAGTTCATCCGCAAGTCGTTGACCATTTCTCCAAGTTTTTTAAATCTTCTTGAAGATATAACTGATCGTGCTTACTTTTAATTTTGTGATAAAGTAGTGAGTCGTCAGCAAACAATCTAAGTTGGGCATATTTGATTACATTAGGCATGTCATTAATGTATATAAGAAAGAGAAGAGGGCCCGACACAGAACCCTAAGGAACTCCTGATGTTACAAGGCGTGGATCTGAGTCAACACCCTCAACAACCACAGACATATGCCTATCATAAAGCCAGTTTGCTATCCAATGGATAATCAGGCAGCATCAGGATTTTAGGCAGCATCATTCACGATTTTACCTTGTTCTACGTTTTTACCCGGCTTTTATTAAATTTGAAAAAAGATCTTAAAGACTATGTTCGTGCTTCATACAAATCAAATTACTTCCAGCGAATTGTGAACAATTTTGATTTTTCTCGGAAAGACTAACGGCTAGAATCTCACGAGCATGTAATCAGGCCAGCCAACTCGGACGCATCAGGCGTGAGACTCACGCAATCACACCAAAGAAAAAATGAAAATGAGTGAGAAATGCGTGAGATTTTTGCCCCATATTCCACAATTTTACCTATTATGTCATTGACACATCAATTGTCCAAAAACCAAATCTCAAGCATTGTCCCACTCTTGGCTTGGCAAGCCTGCACGTAATGTGTAAAAAATCGTGCAGAAATATATTATATGGCTTTTGCAAATTTAAAAAACTTTATACCTCTTGCGAGAAAAATCTGCAAATGCTGACATCGTTACGGAACCCTTGTAAGACGCAGTTTCTAAACCGAGGCATGCTTGGCTAGCAGCTTCTTCCTGAAGAAAATGCACCATCACCGTTATAAAGGATATTTGTTGGGACGCTGTTGGACACCTGTCAGTTGCGACAGTAGGCGTTTTACAGCCAGCCTCACTATTGTTAAGCTCACAGGGTATAGATTCAAAACTTCATGAAAAAACAACTTCGAAAATTGAAATGAAAGCCACTCAAGTTTACTACATGTATACATGTAATGTATATCTACTGTATACGATTTATGTACATCTAATAAGGCTAATGTCGAAAGAATGTGTAGTTCATCACTGTGCAATCTGAACTTTTAATTAGCAAAACAACAAGGTTTAGTGTATAGTCTGAAGTGATTAATATCATTCTTTGTCTTGACAAGCCAAGGATGACCCCTCCCCCCTTCGATGACCCATGCCAGGGATGCCCATGGGCCATGTCTAAGGATGACAGATGTTTTTTTCAAACCTCAATGAGACCACAACTACTAATATGACCTTTATTATGTTGTACAATGGAACCATGTCTTTTGTGGTGCCATTAGCTAGTATTCCCTACTCTAATAGTGCAATATCATATAAAATAAGTACATGCATAGAAGTACTTAACATCAACTTACTATAAAGTGATTTTGATCATACATGTGGATAATGTTACTTGACTTCTTACCAATCCAAGGAAAAGAGTTGATAAAACAAAATCATATGCACATGTGTGTTGTAGCAAAGTTCAAATATCACTGCTTCAAAATGAGACTGGTCATATGGCATCACTTCACCTGCTGAGTCTTCATCAAATATGTGCATTAGGAAAGATGATTCCCACAATAAATATGATCGATATAGATTAGCTTCTTTCTTTATATTCTGGTAGGGTTAATTTTAACTGGCTGTTTATATTTATTATTGGAAAGCAGAACTAGACAAAAGTTCATCAGTACTACATAGACACTTTTGTTATTCTAAATGATGTGGAATGTTTTTACATGTAAACAGTTTGTATGAATTAACTGCAAAGCAAATAATTGTTTAGGCAATGTTCTGGAATATTCTGGATAAAAAACAAATTTGTAATGAAGCTGATCTTAGTGCAATTCCTTAAGGAATAAAATATCAGTGGATGGGAATCGGTGTTAGCCAAATCTTATGAATACAGATCAACTGCCGCAATGTTACCAACATAACCTCAAGGTCTGCATCACTAACATCAAAGCAGATTAATTGCAGGCATTGTTACCGACTGAAGGAGTTTTGTGCCTACTGAGGTACCCCTGTTGAATACATGATATCAATAAACCCTGCATATAAAACAAGCTAACACCAAAGTACCAAGTGATGGACGATAGTAAAGCTTACAAAGGTAGATAACAGGTACCAGGTGGTGAAGTATGACGGTCTTCTGAAAATGCTGTTCAGATTCAACATTCAAAACAACATTTTGATAACTTTTCTGCTACAGCAACAAAAATTAATTATTGATTAAACAAAAATGCCAGCCAAGCTAAATCCAAAGAATCTCTTGGATAAACCGTGACAATTAATAAGACAATATGCTTCCTTTTATAACATTAGCAATTTACTAGCGGAGGCAGCATCTAGCTGGTCATATTAGCTAGTCTATGATAAAACCTTTGAATACTTATCCTTATCCCAAGCTTGATCGTTTCTGCATTTGTGTTACGTTTTAAAGTAATGCGTTTATCATTATGCATCCTGTATTTATCCTTCTACAAATATGACCAACAACATTTTCTATTCCGTGACACCGACATACTACATACACTATCTTATGATTCAATTTATGAACTTTCTGTTACTACAACCTTTAATTCACTATCTTGACTCTTTCACAATACTATTAGATTACCAATTTTTAAAATACATCTGGTCAACTCACTCAATAATTCTTGATTTCTGTATTTTCATCCATTTTTCTTTTGGCATGTAATGAAAAACAACATTTTTTTGATGATTACAAATGCCAATAAAAAGTTATACGTACATACGTATCTATGTAAGTATAACTTATGTACATAGATATATACGTACATTAGACCGAATTTCATTCACTTTGTATTCTATACTTAACAGTCGGTATGCTAGCTTTAGTACTACACTGACAGAAGGGTGTTATAGTAGAGACTATGAACTCGACGTAACAAGTATGTGTACAAGAAAGTGAATGGACACAAAGGTTAAGACACTATATGGTGCTGAATACACTACCATAGTTTTAAAACAATTATAGCTCGAAACACTAGCATAGTTATAACACGATTATAATTGGATACATTCATATTCATAATTGAATAGACATAATTTACTTTACATTATTATTATTATTATTGCTTTTGTCTCATGGTCTAATGTGCTTCATATGACATTGACTGGTGATAATAAAGCTCATATCTTTATTTAAAATAAAGAGCTACACAAAACTGAAAATAAGGTGTAGAAAAGTGGTAGGCCTTGCAGATAAGTCATAGATAAGTCACAGATAAGTCATAGATAAGTCATAGATCAAAATAAAAGCTCAAATATAAAACGAAATATCTCAAAAAATGAAGATGTCAAAAATCAAAGTTCAATGGAAGATCAAATCTGTAAAAATAACCTTCGTAAGAAATAGAACAAAAGCCCTGAGGTTGTTCGCTTTCACGGTTGTCAAATGTAGTTTACAAAATGCATAATAGATGAAATTAGCAAATTTGTTTGATAACATCTAAAAATGGACTACAGCAGCAGCAGATATAATTATAATCCGCTGGGACAAGGCTCAACTTCATCGATCAGTGACCAGAACTGATCGTGGACACGTTGGTCAGCAAAACAAACAGTGCCACCGCCTCTCACCATTTGATGTGTCTAAAACACAACACTTCCTTGATAGCCATAAACAAGCTGCCTAAAATACTTAAATACAGCTAACTCAATAAATAACACAAGTACCGATTTTACAATATTCGATTTCGAAAGAATACATTATTTGGAAACTGAGAGAACGGAGCCAAATAAAGCAATCATTCAAAGATTTATTATAAAAAGTTGCAACAATCACACAGCTGGTACCTGTCTGTTGATGTCGCCGATGCAAAGATATGATGCAGAAAGGTCCGAGTCCCCTTTGCATATTGCAAACTTGGAATGATCAAAGTAGGTCTTAAAGCGAAAGCCGAAGGACTCTGAGGCGATGGATTGGACATTCTGCACCTGCATGTATACAAACATTGTGCCAGATGCTGATCAAACGATGCATCACCTCACACTGATAACAACCAAAGGAAGCAGCTGAGGGAACAGCTTAATGCGATAAACTACTAAATGTGCAAAAAGGTGAAAAATATACTAAGTAAATATAGTAAGTAATTATGAACTAGTAGTGGAGTGTAAGTAATTATGAACTAGTAGTGGAGTGTAAGTAATTATGACCTAGTAGTAGAGTGTAAGTAATTATGAATTAGTAGTGGAGTGTAAGTAATTATGACTTAGTAGTGGAGTGTAATTATGACCTAGTAGTGGAGTGTAAGTAATTATGACCTAGTAGTGGAGTGTAAGTAATTATGGCCTAGTAGTGGAGTGTAAGTAATTATGACCTAGTAGTGGAGTGCAATTATGACCTAGTAGTGGAGTGCAATTATGACCTAGTAGTAAAGTGTAAGTAATTATGACCTAGTAGTGGAGTGTAAGTAATTATGGCCTAAGGGTAAACATCATTGCATGGTTAGGCATAGATGGTCCAAACACAGCCTACTTACTGTGTAGGTTTGGTTGCAGTAAGAAGGAATATTTTTGCCAGGTGAATGTTGCCAAGTTTCTGCACCAAGGTTGCACTTGAGTGTGGGGGCTACTAACTCGCCATATAAATCTATAAAAAAAACAATACAAAGACACAGACGTATCATCCTTCGCCATCTACATAGACGTGAAAATATCTGCAGCTAACTACCTATATTAACAAAAACTAACATTCAGGCCAGTATACTGAATTTAAATTTCTGTTGCAACTCCTCATCAGGCAACTTAGCAATCATTCCGGACCTAATACAAGACCTGTGTTTACCAGCTGAACGATAGATGTAGCTAATTATTCAACTTGATGAAGTATTATATGGCTACTGACGATTTGATCTTAATTACAAAAGATAATTTGGTCTTGATTATGAACGACAATTCGGTCTCGGTTACAAGCAACAATTTAGTCTCGAATACGAATGACGATTTGGTCATGATTACGAACGACGATTTGGTCATGATTATGAACGAGAACAAACGTGACCAACAAAACAGCTGCACAGCAAATAAACTAATGAGCAGAAAAAAAAGTGAAGAGTTAATTATTTTCACACGGAGAAGGCTACTAGTAATAAACGATCTTCTAATGTGGCAAACTCAGCGGCGAAAATGCAGTAAAAATCAGGAGCCTCAAACTCGACTCACTCTTAGGGACAAATAAGAACATATAAGGTGAACCAAGGGCAGTATTATGACAATTAATTATTGCAATAATAAAAGGTAGGCTTACAATTAAATTAAAAATATATTATAAGGACACAGCACTTTACAAATGGTATTCATTTCAATAAATGTAAAAAAAAACAAACGAAAATTTTTTTTTAATTAATACAACTTATTAAACCTGTAATGAGTGCAATCAGTGTGATCACTGTAATAAATTTTATGTTTTTGTCAGATTTTGTTTTGAATACTTAGCTGGCAGCGTTTTGTATCAGCAAGATCATCAATATTACACTCTAATTTATTAACAGAAAGCAGTATCAGAGTTGCTTGTAAATGTTCATCAGTTAGCCGTGATCTAGGTGACTCTTCATGTCTGAGAAAAATTGTTCACATATATGTTATGTACTTCCAAACATTCCAATAATACTTGTAAAAACAAAAAACAACACCTGAAACCTTTCTCGTCAAAGGTATGTGTAGAATGCAAGGATTCCTACATATTTTTGCTTCAAAATCATATTACACTGCAGTTCTACAAACTCCGACACAAACGCGTATCACAACCAGTTCCCCGAAGAATATTACCTCATGAGCTGCATGTGGCCGGCGAGCCGCGTGTTTGAGACCACTGGTATAAATGGACTAGTATGACGATATATAACTTGTACATGAGAAAACAGGAACGCAAGCGTACCTGCTTTAAAGTGACGATTTTTGGCAAAAGAGATGAACTGCATTGAGGCCAAATCTCCAAGTTTAACGATGTTGGACACCTGCTTCATTCTCACTTGTGCAATGACATCAACCATGACTGGGTAGAGAGCCTTTAGGGCAGGTGGCAGATTAGAATCATATATCCAGGGCTCATTGTATAATAGCTGCTGTCCTGAAAAACAGCAAAGCCAATAAATGCGAAACAGAGAATAAAACAATTACGACACGCCGGAGCCTATTGTAGATTTATCACCGGCGTGACGCTAGCGTATACACACCTTACCACAATGGCTACACCCGTAAGTAAAAGTTACAAGTATAACTTTCTGTGAAAATCTACTTCAATCATCTAAGCATATAAATTTTTCAATAGCGGTGTAAAATTTTAACAAATATTATACTCTACATCCAAAATAATTTTATCATTTAGTGTTCAAATGTTTTGAAACATTAAATTTTTGTGAGTAGAAATTGACAATATCATTAAAGTGATCTAAAAAGTGCTGAGTTTGAAGTTAATTGTACTATGCATCGCTATCTCAATCTCTACCTCTGAACCTAAACATTGCTGAGCTTGCACTTCTGTTCCTTCCGTTTCTAAAGTAATAATAAAATCCTTTTCAAAAACAATGAAAACATTTTTAATGATTATGTATTACTTCAGTGTTTGCACAAAATAGAGTAATTTTATTTCAATGTTCCAAGTTTTTGTTTTGTCTCATATAAGACATGTATTTCAATGCTAAATGTAATTAATTAAAATAAAATGTTTATATGGTCATTGCAGGGTTTATATATTATATATTATGCATTTTTATAAGAATATTTTTAAACTTACGATGGTTTTGACATTCTAAACAGATCTTATAACAAATTAATCTCACTTGTAGATATTTGACTGTAAATCCATTGTTGTCGTCTTTCACTCACTCAATAAATCAATATAATATATAAACAATAAACCGCACAGCCCTGGAAGTGGACAACCCAACCATCTTAAATTCCATGGTTCCATATCTTTACACCTCTAAGCCAAAACTGCAGAGCAGCAATTTTCAAGACCAGTTTGCAGCAGAGATTACAGCTTGACAAAGATAAAGTGTGGTAAACTTTGTTGAATAACTTAAAATCATAACATGTTGTTAACCATTGACAAACGGGAGCATTCAAGCTACGCTGTCCCCAAGCTGGCGAATCAGAAGTCATGAAAGTTTTGTGAGCTTATTCAATTTTGAATGCTGAGCATTCATCTTCACCAAAGAACAACACTTGGAGGTCTATGAGGAGAAGAAAATAGCAAGTAGACACAAATATGGTGAAGCCATGGCTGGTGGCATAAGACAATACCAACTCTTCTCAAATGCTCACTTTATGAAGTCAAGGGTAAACTCACCAACATTACTGACATCTTTGGGGCCACTGAGCTGCACACAAAGAAAGGTCTGTCCATAAAGCATGCCATTCGAAGCAAAGTTATAGGTTCCGTTAGTCGGAGGAGGGTATTTGGGAACACTGTGTAACAGCCATATTCCCGAGTCCTTATCAAATATCGTCACACCTATGTAATGTGATGATACAGCGCTTAGTAGATTTTAGCCATGAAGCAGTCTAAATCTACCATGACATATTAATGCTTGGCTAGCTAGCCTATTTGTAAGACCCTATCCCCTACGTGCCATTTTGGAGTCTCTGCTTCCAAGGGTTCACAATTCTTTGCGATAATTTTTGTGTATATGTACATGCCTATTAGTTTTATCTTAAACGATAAAAAAATGTAAAGCCTCTATTTGAACGACGCCTCTATTTGAACGCCACCTTTATTCGAACGCCACCTTTATTTGAACGCCACCTCTAATAGAATGCCACTAAAATGGAATTGAAAAATACAGCGCCATGGTGTTTAAATAAACGTTTTACAGTACATACAACAGGGTAAATCAAAGTTGTTCACATTGTTTAGGTTGGCATTAACCACATCTAATTTACACGTAACTGCGCAATTATTCAGTAGTTTATAATATCTCCACTTCACAATTACATAAAAAGAAAACCAAAAATATCGCAAATGATTAAATAGTAAAATAAATGTAATAAATACTTATTACAGGACATTGCCAGAAGACAAGATAGCAAGATTAATCGGAAACCAAGTATCGCATTTTCATAGAAACTACTTAACAAACCAAAGTATGAAATGTCTCAGCGATACCGGTAAAACATGATCGATTCACTATCCATCTTCTGAACTAGTTCAGCTAACAAAATATTAATGGAATTAGCCAAGACATCAGCTATACACTAGAAAGCAACAAAATGTCCCACCTACTAACACACGAGGGTTGTCCGCTCAGTGGGTCACTCATGTCGAATTTTGAAAGATTTTATCAGAAAGTATAGATATTTTTCTGTCATTTGAAATTTTGTTTGTTGTTTTAGGTGATCTGATTGCCAAGATGTTTCAGGATTAAAATCGGCTAACCTTGACCACAGTTAACACGCTCAGAAAAAAGAATTCTACAAAATGTTTGTCCTTTTCATTATGATATCGACTATTGCGTTCACGTTGCAGTGTTTTGTGTATCTATTGACATATATACTATATTTTGTATTTGCTCATGATTGTTAGAATAAAACTTCAAATACAGCATCACATACATGTCTATAAATTTTTCAAATGAGTGAAAGATAGACTGGTTAGAAATTGGCCAATTGTTTTCCTTTTATTGCTCTATAAATATATGAGTACCAGGAACTGATGAGACTGTGTTTATCACTTATAAATAGCATGCACGACTATTGATGTCATATTTGTAAAAAGTCTGATGGCGTCTTCTTCTGAAAGTTTGAACCGTGATTCAGTTTTGACGTTTTAATCTGAAACATCCTGGCGGTCAGATCACCTCAAACAACAAACAAAACATAAAATGATAGAAAAATATTTATACTTTCTGATAAAATCTTTGAAAATAAGAGGTGAGTGACGGTTTAAAGCATGTCATATGATGAGCCAAATATTCATGATTTAAAAGTCTCTAAAGCAGCCTCTGTGAATGTCACAAGGTGTGACCTTATTTGTGGCTAAGAGTGACCTTAGTTGTGGCTAAGTGTGACCTTACCTGTGGTTAGGCGTGACCTTACCTGTGACTAGGAGTAACCTTACTTGTGGCTAGGTGTGACCTTACCTGTGGCCTCACCTGTGGCTAGGTGTGGCCTCACCTGTGGCTAGGAGTAACCTTACTTGCGGCTAGATGTGACTATGTTTGTGGTTAAGTGTGACTTGACTTGTGGCTACCAATAGATCCTAGCCTAAATGGTGGGTGAACTAGGGAAGGGTACTATCTGATTCACTAAAGTATTCTTACTGGACTTGAAGTAAACATTGCTGGTAGTTATTGCGGTATTACTTTGGCCTTCAAAATGTTTCTAGCCGATTTCACGCTGATTCTCTGCCCGATTTTCCCATTGACCGAGAATTGCCTCGTGTAAACAGGGCAAACGAGCCTGGGCCGAGATGTCCAGAGAGAAATTTCATCGGGCAGTGGTGGGTCGATGACCAAATCTAGGCCCATTTTCAATTTGAGTAACCAATAAAAGTTGAGTAACCAATCATTTAAAGTGAACGCCATATTTGTTTTCAAATTTGAGCATGTTTTTTCATAGCTTTAAACGCGAGTATTAATTCCATTGATAGCACCTTTGAAAGGTGCTATCAACAGAACTATTGCTCGTTTTCGATTATTATAGCAACGGCATAATACTTGAAACAACTTTAATTATTATGCTCTTGCTATAATAGTTGAAGCAGATTATGTTAGCAAAAGATCGTTCTCCTTATAATTATCCATTATTAGTGATCAGTGCAAAATAATTGGTAAACTTGCTAAAAAACATGCAGAAAAAAACATCAACGGAAACAGTAAACAAAATACAAAACACGACTCACTAAAAGTATATCAGTTATAAAGTTATCTGACACTGCAAATAAAAACTGGCAAAATTGTCCACTCTTGGTCCAAACTAGGCCTAGTGTGAAAAAAATCTGGTCAATAGCTCTCATAAAATCGTTCAGAGAACAAAAACACGGTTTGCAAATTGGCTGGTTTGAACACAGCTTTGCAGTTACACTGACGCCTACTACTGAACAGCAGCTGGATAGAGTATAAGGTAGTGCTGGGCACGAGTACTTCTTGGCCAACGAGTTTAGACCGCCCCTTTCTGTTCAAGTTTTTCAAGTATCGAGTAGCTGGTAGTGCTTGGTACGAGTACTTCTTGGCCAACAGGTTTTTCAGGTATCGGGTTTGTTGATACGGGTTTTATGTCTAAAACTTTCAAACATCAGGCATATATTAGAATTTACAATGCAATTATAATTCTATTCAATCTATTTATTATTTTTTACTACTTTCTATCGACCGATATTCGTGCTCGCAGCGTCACCAAGTGGGTTGTTAAACAGTGATTAGAGTGCAGGGCGCAATAGACTGAGTTTTTGTCCGCTCTACTCGACGGATTCGTGTACCAAAATCTGAACTCACAAGTCAAAACCCGAACCCACAAAATCTAAATGCTCAAAAATTTTATTACCCGAGACTCGAAAGAAGATAAACTCACGAGTTCGACGGGTTGTATTACCCGTGCCCAGCACTAGTATAAGGCATTGATAAGATTGACTGACCCTTAGTGTGACCATGTGATTCAGTGATTCCACCCCCAGCCTCTATTGGTTTTTCATCGTTGTACATGATATACCCCACATCCTGTGAGAAAATAAATATAAACAATAAAGCTGCAAATTCACTCAAACTAGATGATATTCCCTATGTTCTCATACCTTGAATGCCCGTGTACACCATCGCTCAAATCGACAATTAACTGTGTGATTGACCACAACGATGGGCTACTATGACGTCATTTTGCGGTGAGCGGTTGGTGAGATTGGTGTCCATTCATATTCGCAAGCATGAGGAAGAACAATGCGCGTGATAAATTGCATAATCAGATAATTAAAAGATAACAAAAGGACCTGATATCACCAATGCAATTTTGTAATTTTTAATTGGTTGTTGGTTAGTGATCACCTATAGATAATCGCTCATAGTGTGTAAACCTCATCACCAACGATAAGGTGTACACACTAGTTCTGGGCACGGGTAGTGATACTCGTTGAACTCGCGGGTTTATCTTCTCTCGAGTATCGGGTAATAGAGATTTCGGGTATTCCGGTCCTTCGGGTTCGGGTTTTGACATTCAAGTTCGGGTTTTGGTACACGGATCCGTCAGGTAGTGTTAACAAAAACTCGGTCTATTGCACTCTGCGCTCTTAGTCTGGGACCACAGGGATTTTCTGTGTCATTTTTGCTAAGGAGGCATGACAATGGGTTTAACGAGTCTTTAATTTAATAGATAGAATAAAACATATCATATCTTATTTACTATACCTACTAGACATAATGTAGTCAAGCAGTGATTACTTGTCATTAAAAGGTGAGAAGAAATACTTACATCAAATTTTATTTGCACAATTAGCCAAATCGGCTTCGTAAACAAATCTATGCCTTTTTTAATACGCCGCGTGTTCGCTATCACCGATAACACATAGGTCCTTAGTCTGTTTCCGCTATCACCTTGTTAGAAACAGCCATCAGCGTTGGTAGTAGCAGTGAGAATTTAATAACTCTGTTTAAATTGATTACCACAGCTAGCTATTATGGATTACATAATTCATTATAACCAAGTTTTACTAAGCCAACAAGCCTTACTAACAGAAAAAGCCGATAATGTAAAGTTTTTTATGAGATTTGGAGCACCATCTACAAAAAGTCAGAGAGATACATAGAACATGCTTAAGTATTAAGCTACCATAGACCCTATCTTCTGCCACCTGTTGACACGAAAATGCCCTGTAGCCCGACATTCTTGACTGTTTAACAATCCACCTGTTAACGCTGCGAGTACGAATGTCAGTCGATAAAAACTGAAAAATGATAAATAAATTGAAAAGAAATATAATTGCTTTGTAAATTTGAAGATATATCTGTTTAGAAAATTTAAACACAAAATCCATATCAACAAACCCGATACCCGAAAAACCCGTAGGCAAAGAAATACCGGAGCCTAGCACTACTAGCTACCCGATACTCGGAAAACCCGAACAGAAGGGGGCGGGTCTAAACCCGTTGACCAAGAAGTACCCGTGCCCAGCACAAGTACTTCACTAGTACTACTAGCACTAGAGAAGATAAACCCGCGAGTTCAACGAGTATCACTACCCGTGCCCAGAACTAGTGTGTACACCTTATCGTTGGTGATGAGGTTTACACACTATGAGCGATTATCTATAGGTGATCACTAACCAACAACCAATTAAAAATTACAAAATTGCATCGGTGATATCAGGTCCTTTTGTTATCTTTTAATTATCTGATGATGCAATTTATCACGCGCGTTGTTCTTCCTCATGCTTGCGAATATGAATGGACACCAATCTCACCAACCGCTCACCGCAAAATGACGTCATAGTAGCCCATCGTTGTGGTCAATCACTCAGTTAATTGTCGATTTGAGCGATGGTGTACACGGGCATTCAAGGTATGAGAACACAGGGAATATCATCTAGTTTGAATGAATTTGCAGCTTTATTGTTGGTGATGACGTAAAACAGCTAATCGGTGCAGTCCATTGCACAGCTAAACGATGATTTGAGCGATAGTGTGTATGGGCCTTAAGGCTATCTGTTGTAGGAGTTGTCATTTCTTTGAAGAGATTATTGCAAACAGGTTTTGATACAGTATGTAAAGATCGTAAGTAGCCAACTTTCATAACTACTAGTTTGCTGCCATGCCCAAAAGACAGCAGGTTCATCAACTAATAAAACCATGCTTTGAAACACAAAAAAACATGATTGTGAAATTTCGTCGTCAAACCTAGGGGATAGCTTGATGAAGGTGATATAGTGCCTCAGCATTGTAACAGCAATCAACGCATAAACCTATTTCATGCACATATCAGCAGTCTAATTGGGTGGCATTGGATATTTGCTCCTTAAGGATGTGTACATATCGTACAACATAAACTAAGTCAAAGTTCCTGTTACAAGTCAATAACAGTACAACATCTGCTAAGTGAAAGTTCCTGTTACCAGTCAATAACAGTGCAACATCAATTAAGTGAAAGTTCATGATACAAGTCAATAACAGTACAACATCAACTAAGTGAAAGTTCCTGTTACCAGTCAATAACAGTACAACATCAACTAAGTGAAAATTCCTGTTACCAGTCAATAACAGTACAGCATCAACTAAGTGAAAGTTCCTGTCACAAGTTAATAACAGTAAAACATCAACTAAGGAAAAGTTCCTGTTACCAGTCAATAACAGTGCAACATCAATTAAGTGAAAGTTCATGATACAAGTTAATAACAGTGCAACATAAACTAAGTGAAAGTTCCTGTCACAAGTCAATAACAGTACAACATCAATTAAGTGAAAGTTCATGATACAAGTTAATAACAGTGCAACATAAACTAAGTGAAAGTTCCTGTTACCAGTCAATAACAGTGCAACATCAATTAAGTGAAAGTTCATGATACAAGTTAATAACAGTGCAACATAAACTAAGTGAAAGTTCCTGTTACCAGTCAATAACAGTACAACATCAACTAAGTGAAAGTTCATGCTACAAGTCAGTAACAGTACAACATCAACTAAGCGAAAGTTCCTGTTAATAAAAGCGACAAACTAAAATAATAATAACAATAGTGGCTATGAATCAAAGCATCACCACAATTAGCCAATAGGCCAAACTTTTGTAGACAACATTAAGTAGGAGGACAGCGTAATCCCTTTCACCCACAATGATAGAAAACACACGCAGTTATCAGAAAAAAACTTGGACTTTAATCTCTATAGTCTGGCAAGATCATAAAAAGTGCTTATAGGTATTTGCTTTTAAAATTACAGAGCGGGGAGTTCAAATTATCCAGAAGAAAAAATGTTAATTTCTTGCCAAGTTTTATAAAGCGACGTAACACTTGCGATAAACACAAGTATGTCAAAATCGTTGTTAGGGTAAGTTTTTTTGTACAGTGAGGGCTATATGAATGACCAGTGCGAACCTTACAGTAGCGTTGTGCTTAGAATAGGCCTGCTGAAGGGTGTAGTCAAGTGATTGTTTTGAGTCATTCAGGGTGAGTTTAGATAACTCCATACGAGTGTCTGAGCTGTCTACATAAAGGTGTGGAGGGAATGGAGTACATTTGGAATCAGATCCACTGTGATAATGACAGGGCAGTTTGTACACAACAAACCTAAAACATTGAATGAGTATATAGCAAATGCTATCCAAGAAATAATAACGAATACTGATTAAAACTGTAACAGAAAAGTAACCATAAGGTATATTGTCTATTTCATATGCTGCTCTAAGCTGGAAGCTTTTTGAGTCAAAGAAAAATTAGAACGCTTTTAAAAACTAATGTTGTAGGGTTAAGGTACCCGATATAGACAGTTATGAACAGCGTCTAAATGCCCTTAATGCTGATGAACTGTGTTATTAGATATGGGCTGCCTAAAATACTCGAATAGCATATCTAGTCTGCCTGACCATCCATTACATTCCTCTTTCCTCAGAAAATCCACTACACCTTATACCAAACACTAACACCTTGCCAATCCACGTTATAGAATAGTGTCATGCCAAAAAAGCTTTTTCTTCCAATTGTCTTAATTCACTTTATTATTCTTTATTATTATTCTTTTAATTTTCTGTCTCATGATCTAATGTGCTTTGAGCGACGTTGATAGGTGTAAATAAAGTTCATACCCGTCTGTCAATTCAGGTCTGTCGAAATGCTAGCAAGAACCATATATTATTTGCAGTAGACAACTTGTAAGTGCTTATTGCTTAGAAACTAAAAAGCTTGTAGTATTTTTAGTCAATGGTGAAACATACGAGCATTTACTCCATTCAGCGTATCTTCACAAAAGGAATCCCACTAATCTGCAGTTTGGGAAGGTTCTTTCTAACAGCTACATAACCAACATTGCAATCGCTATTTCATTATGACCAACATTGCCTATACTTACTGCGAGATGGACCAACATTGCATATACTTTCTGTTACATCCCACCTCTCATACTGAAATACAGCACTCTTCAGTTTGCCATTGCACAAGCCACCCATGTAAAATCACCAAAAAAGGCATAAATATTAGTTATTTTAGTTTGTTTTTGGTCAACCACATATTATTTTGGTAGTTTTACTTCTTATTTGCTTGAAAAACCATCGAGCTCGGTATGTATGTATAACTTTAATAATCATAAATAAAATGATGTTTCTCGTTGCATGCAAAAAGAATTGAAAAGACAGAAATCATGGATTATTGTGTTGAACACAAGTGTTTTATAAATTGGTAATCTAATAGTATTGAAGAGTCGGGATAAAGAATTGAAGGTTGTAGTAACAGAAAGTTCATAAACTGAAACATATGATAGTGTATGTAGTATGTTGGTGTCACGAAATAGAAAATATTGTCTGTCATATGTGTAGAAGGATAAATACAAATATTCTAGGCAAAGTTTATGCCGGTTGTTATATTTTACCAAGTGGCTATAGAACCTTCTCATAAGTTAGTCCATCTTGTTCAGGTCAGCTTATTTAGGTAAGTTAGTCTGTATTCTACTTTAAAATGCCTCAGAGCAAGGGAACACCGGCTACAAGGTCTATAGCAAAATTGGTAAGGTGAAAACATACCATTCAACTGGTTGATTATTGTCGTCTCTACAAGTTATCTTGCAATCATAGCCATGGAGGTATAACAGTAGGAAGACTAGTGACAGCAGGTGTTTCATAATGCTGCTCAGTAGATCCTGCATAGCAAAAATAATACAGCTTAAGCACTGGAGGTCTGTTTAGAATGGGTCCGCTGCCGCAAACATCATTAAACCATTCAGCTGTTTTTTAACAAATGTCATTGTGTACCTAAATACAGGCAAAAAATTTGACTCTAGTCATTTACGCCTCAAATAAGTTGAAGCGTTAAAACTGTAAAACCTAATTGATACCTTGTAACTAATTAATAGTAAGCTTATAAAATTTACAAGAAACAGTTCAATTGGGCTAGCTGACGACACCTACTATTTCAATGTCTAGAAATGGGCTATCCCCTTTGTTCTTAATCATCCAGTTTCTTTATATTGTCACATTGTTAAATATGTTTATAAAATCAAAACATGCAGTCAAATTTAGAATATTGAAAAAAATTTATAGCTCCAACATATGTAACACAGGCTATACGATCTTTATATATCAACTGTAAGCAAAGAATATCAGTTCGTAGAGAAAAATCCCAGATTTCCAAAGCACGCGTATTTAGGGATCTAGGACAATTCGGAGATAGGTCATGGGCTGATGGCAACTTTCCGTAGCTATGCCTGAGAACCAAATCACTCTATTAATTGGCTCGATACGCTGGTCACTTCAAAGCTGGCTTCGCTCAATAGTGAAAGGTTTACGGCAAAATGATATTTCACCACCCTTGTTTATATTTTTTCATTTAACTATGCTTTGGCTTAGAAAGTGGCAAACCAGCAGGACAAAACTTTTGCTATCTTTAATTGTCCATTGAAAAGACCTAACATGAGTTTGCTGCTAAATTTCACCCTCAAGTCTTATCATGTAAAGCACGAAAAATATAAGCGAATAAAAGCTAACTCATTTGAGACACACAAGAGTGGATCGCTTAATGGTAAACAGTACCATGTCAAAGCTGAAGCTCTGTTGTCCTTTATACTAAGTGCGAGCATGGGTCTAACTAAATCGATAGCTGTCTTCTGCCTTGGCAGGAACCAGTGTGAATTTGATGTTTTCCTAGAGGAATCATTGTTTAGAGCTGCAAAACTAGTGGAGCAAATCTTATGCAATAAAAATAAATTTACAACTCATGAAACCCTTTCACCGACTTGGCTTAGGACAAAATAGTAGGTGTTCAATATAGAATTCAATTTTACTTTTCAGCGACTGTGTGAATAATTATTAAACATGAGGTCGATCCAACAAATACAAAAAACTATTGAGAGTTGGAATGCAATAAATACTTTTTGAAACTGCTCGCTGTGGTCAACCATAATTTCATTTTGATCAAGTGAAAGGCCTATGAGAAATAAATTAGCCAATTTTCTTGTGAACTTCAATAATCGAATAAGATAAATTTTAGACTGTGGTAGTTAAGATTTATTGGATGGGTATATGGACATTTTAAGGTGAACTTTATTAAAATTAGAGGGCATTCATCAAAAGTAAGCAACCTTAGCAGTAAACAATTGACAGATCTTTGCAGTTGGTGGTCCCTTAAATGAGGAAAAATTGAACGCCAGCTCCATTTGACTGCCACTTTGACATTCTTTGATCTTTACAAACGCATAATAGCAAGTGATCAGTAAAAAAGTGTCCACAAAATCGTACTAATCATGACTCGGTTATATCAATAACAATTATTTCAAAATTTTCGTTCATACCGAGGTTCGTTTTCCAACTCTAAAGCTTTTTGTTGTTTTTTGTTAAAACTTTGAAACCAACACCATAGAAATAATTAATAACTGTATTAAACTAACAGTAGCTCCCTGTTTAACACAGTCTTGATACTTAGATGTATGCGAACAACGGTTTACTTTACGATAGTATACGAATGACTAGTTTTGGGCTAAAAGTTGTCCTTAGCACGCATCCAGCTAAATGTTTATCATTATTTGTGCAAAATGCAACGCGTAAAAGCTTTGCTCTGTTAAAAAACTGTTTGGACGCTAATGTCAACCAGCTCAGCAAAAGAAAATTTGCAGTCAAAAGACATTGTGGAAGGTATTAACAGCCAGAAGATGTTCATTCCATCAGAAGCAACGATCAGAACGCAACTGGCCAAGCAAATAATACAAATATATTTGCTTCAAAAATGTTAATTTTTGTTTCTGCATGTATCATAAGTATGATCTGTTTATTTCTTGTTCTTGAATACATACATACTTGTAGCATTTGATAGATTATTATATAACTTATAAATTTACAGACTTATAGCATATTATTTGATAGCACCCTTCTGGTTATCTTAACATGGCTTATAATGGATCGATGCTCATAACTCCTCTTCTATTGTTCATAAAAAGCTAGTTTTGGCTGCAAACTTTAGCAAACATTTCAATGAGTGCAATGAGCCTTTATTCAACATTGTTTAATATAGATAAAAATATGTCTTCAAATTTAGAATGAAATAAAAAATTGAAATCTCTAACAAATTGCAAAGCTGGGCACAGACTAACAACATTGCAGGTTAATTGCAAGCAATAGATATAAACTGGTATAAATATGTCTCTAGTTCCCAATGCATATTTATCTAGAGATCTACAAGTTGGAGGTAAGTTAGTAGATTTATTGCATCCAAAAGAGTTAATGTCGCACCCCTCGAAGGTGAGCGCGAAATGTAGGCAACATTCCTCTAACCTGGCACAGGGTTAAATTTATTTTCCCAAAATTTTGATGAGCTATTTGAAAAATACAACGCCAGCCTCTATTTGAATGCTATCTCTAATTGACCGCCACTATAGAAGGATTAAAAATTGAGCGTCATGGCATTCAAATAGAGGGTATACAGTAATTGTTTTGAATCTACTATAGTAATAACACCTTAGGTGCACCAGCCAGCTTGATATAGATTTAGTTAATAGAGTACTATGAATCTATTCGTGCTAGATTTAAAGGATTAATCAAGTGTCATTTAATGAATAAAATTTGCACTCCTGGTGGCATACTAGAGAACAAAGGGTTCGCAGCTAGGCATGGCATAGCCAATGCCGGTAGCGTAAGTAAATGGACCAAAGATGAATATTTTTTGTTAGATGCATTAACACTTTCAAAACTGACATCGAAATACTTTGATTGGAGTTGTCCTCACCATGTGGCTGACATCGAAATAATTCGACCTGGGTCGCATTAGTGCATGGGACTAGTTCTTGACCTCTGATCGGTTAATATTGCCGATATTCTGATAGCCCTGAGTTTCAGCTTTGTGTACAAAAAAATCTTGCCAATATGTTAAATAGAACTGGAAATATTTGCAAAAACCTCAGGCAATGTGTGAATAGTAACTTTCTTAAGTTTTCTTAAAGGTTTGAGAATATGGCTAGGAATTTGTCCACATCAAGACACTCAATTAATAAAGAAATAGCAGCAAATATTGATGAGTTGGTAAATGACAGAGATTGTAAAGTAGATGTAGATGACTCTGATGATGAGGAAGGTGAGTAAAATTGGGTATACGCTCAGAATTAAGCGCAGTAAATGACAACCACAGCATGAGTGAGTGAAAGATGTCAGTGCAGTTTCACTTTATTTAGTTTGTCAAGAAATGGCTTGATGAATGGTTTATTTAGACTCACTCATTGATAGATTCCTGATGGTTGTAACTCATCATGTTAGTCCAATCTTTGGTCACACTAACATCTTATATGATTAGTTCCTTTGGCCAAACTATTATTGGATATGTAAGTGACTACTGGCTAATAGTAGTAGATTACTACACTAGTTCTAAAACTGCTTTTAAGTAGTATTCGGCTGCAAAGTAAGATATTTTACACTTTACATGCAAATATTTCCGACCTTCCTCTCTGTTGGGGAGAGCAAAGGTGGGTGTGGATAGATAGGATTGAGGGGTGTGGGGGATTGAAGGGGTGGGGTGTGGGAACCATTCCTTCTCTTCCAATCCACCCCTGTCTCAACCGACCAATTTCTGAAGCAGGCTGTAAGCTACTCATACATTTGTAAAGAATAGCTACAGAACAATTATAATTGTATAAGATTACAATGATGAAGCCGAGAGGAAGGTTGGTGGTGGATCCAATTCAGATAGTGATATGCATTGGATGACGATGGTGACCACATACGAGAAATGAGCAAAAGCGATTCTAAAACAGGTCATTATATGTTGACTGTTTTGCCTTCTCATAGGCCCAACGCAAAATAAAAATAATAACATACCATATCAGATAAAAGTAAATAAAAAACAATCAAAGTATTTACTGCAATAAGTATACCTTGCACTCCGTTTACGAAAATTGTCATTTTTTGGGGTGAAAAGGCATTCTTTGTCCTGAAGTTACATAGATTAGATTCAGCAGAATAAACGCATGTTTATTATGATATGAAAGCTCATGTTTTCAGCTCCACAATGGTGTGCTCATACACAGCTTTCCTAGCATTACGTTAGACACATTATATAAAGAAAAAACCTCAAAATCGGCCAGCCACTGGGTGGAGGATTGTACTAAAGCGACCAGACTTGAAATTGTTAATCCTGTGATGCATGTCATCTTAATGCTGGCACAGATTCTTGATTCATCTGCTCATATGATGGATGGGAACCCAAGAAAGTTTGTGTTAAGTAAAAAGATTCTAGTCATCCTATCTCACTTGGCAAGCCTGTATGAGGGGCAACTGAAGCATGTTCCCAGCTTTCGCAGCGTAATTGCCATGTTGTCAGCCGAGCTTCAGTGATGTCTATTCAAAAGTGCCTCTGATTAAGGGCTGACTTCATTAATGGACCATTCTACCCCTTTAAAAACAACTAAACAGGCAGCAAGATGTTTAGGGGTATAGGAAAAAGCTGTAGTCAGCAAGTCAGCAAATTGGCTTAGCAAGGTCTTATTGAGCAAGCAAATGAAGCATGGAGACCTCTTGTTGCCCTCGTAAAAAAGAAAGATGGCAGTTAGAGGTTTGGTTTAGATTATCGCAGATTAAATGCTATTACAGTGCAAGATGCTCACCCACTGCATCGTATAGATGAAATCCTGGAGGCCTTGGCTAGCAGCAAACCCTTATATACACTAAATTGCATTAGCGGTTATTAATAAACTCCATTAGATGAACATGCTTAGAATAAGTCAGCGTTTTGCCCAATGAAAGGTATGTGGAAATAAAAAGTTTTGCAATTCGGTTTGACAAGAGCTTCTGCAACATTTCAATGAATGATATAGCAACTATTACAAGGAATCCATTGGTAGACTTTGGTGCAGGATCTAGATGATGTTGCAGTCAAGGGCAACAGCTGCGAAAAACATTACCTCAACTTTAAAAGAGATCATGTCTTATCTTTAACCAGCCAAACTCAAGCTTTAGACATTCAAATGCCATCTGTTTCAAAAAGTGTCATATTTTAGACATAGTTAATAGTGATGGTGTTTTAACCGATCCAAAGAAAAGATCTTCTGTCGCTAATTGGCCATCTCCAGAAAATGTGATCAAGATTTAATCTTTCCTTGAGACTGTCCCTATCGTTAGGGACAGTAGTATGTTTAGGACTTTGCCAACAAAGCTCGACCAATGACAAAGCTAATCTGTAAAAACAGCCAAGTTTGAATGAACTGAGGATTGCCATGCAGCCTTCAACTCACTGAAGCAGTTGCTACTGACTGCATCAGTTCGGGGCTATCAAAATCTTCTTCTTGAATATATCTTGAACACAGATGGTTCTCTTAATCCTTCGTTTGTTTCATGACGCCATTATATCGGTGTCCGCCATCTTTATGGACCCATTTTATAGTTAAAAACACGCAGTTTCTGCAATTAATTATTGCAAACAATGCTTTCGTTTGCAAATTTTTTATTTTAGTATCAAAACAACACCGAAAAATACTATTAATCAAGAGAATGACGATCATTTTTTACAAAGATGGTGGCTTTTTTGTGAACGAGCGCATGTGCAAATAGGGTGATGGCGTCAGAAAAAATGATGACCTGGGTTGGTGCAGTTTTGTCTCAAATCCAAGGCCAGAAATGGGTAGTCTTTTATTATAGTTGTGCTTTATCATCTGCTCAGCAAACTATTGCGTAACCAAGAGAAAGCTGTAGGCAAAGCCGTAGCCCATTTTCGTTCCTATCTGTATGGTAAAGTTTAGGATTCATAATGATCATATATCATTTTTATGATTATGCAGGATTATGCCTTTGCCCAAGTGGTGGGAGTTCCTAAGTGAAGTCACGTTTACTATAGAAAATTGACTGGTGAGCCAAGCATGGAAATTACGATGGATTATCAAGGCGGCCATGCTATAATTGCATCAAATGTGACAGGGCAATGATGTACTGATGATTTATTGGATGGCAAGCACACCCCTCAAATAATGTGTACAGACTCTTACGTATCAACTAGGTAGCAGACTTAAGTCCTCACAAGCTGCCAGCTTAAACCTAACTAATGGAGATAGTTGTTGCATGGTAGAAGATTCCAGCACTTTGATGGATCAGGATAATCAGAAGCAGGTGATATTAGATTGCTCTATTAATCAGCAAATGGACAGCGATGAGCATTTACCAGTGTCTGACCTGCTGCAGCAAACAACATTCGGATATAACTAGTTCTGATTGTGTCAGGTGCTGCTGCTGCTTTAAGTAATATTGCAACTTTACACAATGTTGTCCAAAATCAACTATCTTTGGATCTAGCCATAGTCAATCTTGGCAGCATAAAATTATAAAAGTGTAGCATCATGCTTTTTAATGCAAATAATAGAGGATCAAGTGCTGATAACTCATGTACTTTTTGGGAAAATATTAAGGGAAGTGATACTTTGCTCTACGAACAAGCGAAAGCTCGATGTCTGGTGAATAGTTGCAAGATATGCCAGCGAGCAGTCTAGTGGTTTGCATCATTCTGTAAATTATGGACCTCTCTTGGTTGGCCATCTTTGGCAATAGGCGGCTATCGACCCTATCTCTGACCATTCGAGGAAACAGATGGATTCTTGTGTTGAAAGACAGTTTCACCTGCTAGCAAGATGCTATACCTCCACCTGATGCTGCTACTTCCGTGGTTGCTGAAGCTGTAGATAATTGTTTTTTTTTGCTACTTTAGCTTACCAGGAAAGCTGCACAATGACCAGAGAACCGTTTTAAGGTGATTTTATGACAGAACTTTGAGCAATGTGGAAGATTACCAAAACGCGCACAGTGGCGTATCAACTCCAATCTGGTAGAGCATGGAAATAGGACTTGGGACAAATCTTTTCACTGTCTTATTTGATCAAATGAAAAGTTAGAAAAATTGGGACTTAATGTCAAAATTGGGAATTAATGTCACCACAGATCATGAAGGCCTTCAGAGGAACCCTACATACAACAAAAGAAGAAACTGCAAACTATTTGATGCTGGGGCGGGAGTATATGCTACCTGACCAGTTAATAGGTAGTACGCATGATGTAGATGAGACTACAAGAAGTGACTAAATCTTACATATGCGAAATTAGTTAGACTTTGCTTACTAGTCGATTCATACTTAACAAATGCTATCTAATTGACTACCTGATCAGGAGGATGCAATCTTGAGTGATTGCCACAATGATATAGAAGAGCAAACTAGTGCTGGAGAGTATCCCGCACTAGTTTGCTCTAATATCCAGCACCTGCCGATTTTGGACTCAACCAACGATTTGACAATCTCATTTGTCATGGGAGGAACAAGTTCTGCCTCCTGGACAGCCAAGGAGTACCCTGAGGGAACCTCCTTGGTTGGATGATCATGTGTTGTATTAAGTTGTAGTTAGAGACAAGTTATGAAATGAACCTAGCAAGCTGCGCGACCTTAAAAAAGAAGATACTGGCATGCCTGATGACACCAAATTTGGAGTCTTACTAAGGGAGTCTCACATGCCTCTATCTATGGCCTCGAAGCCAGCTATAGCATCAACCACTAGGTGAGACGCTCAACTCACCCAAACAAACTACATTATCCAGACCACTGAGCTTGGTAACCAAGGTTACATCACGGTTGCCCTTCTTCCAAGTTTGTCAATAATTTCCATATTAATGCTGGTAAGCTAACACTTGAATACTGGCACTGCTTCTGGGGACAAAGAATGTGATGAATTTGTCAAGCCCAGCTTTCCTATGATTAGTGAAATAACACAAAATACAGCTTGCATAGAAAGTCAATAGAGTAATAAACAAAACCACATATGTAAGCGACTGTGATCCAGTGTTCAGAGAGAGAGAAAAGCCTAATGAATGAGAGCGAAGAATCTGTGAATGACGCAGCAAAGAACTACAAAGCAAACAACTACTTTCTCCGCCACCACAAAAATAACACAGTAACAATGATTAACTTTATCACAGTTGGGTGCATATATACATCATTTACATTCTTGCGTTTATAAGTGTAACTGTTTGAGCCCTTATTATTGTAAAGTCATTAACATTGACAGTACTAAACTACAAAACTACTACATGTAACTATAAAACAACATATGATTGTGCTCTGCCTGTTCATGCTTATAGAGCTTCAATAACAACAAACCATATCGGACAACCAGATATTCATGACGATTACAGTTGTTGCCACGAGAGCTATTGCTTATTTAGTATAAGACAACTTGAACGCAGAACCCACTTCCAAGTGAGTAATCAACGCTGACTTTCACAACAATATCCACCAAATGCATTTACAAGCACATATATTTGTGTGTCAGTATAGACATGTGTTCAAGCGTGCAAACGAAAAAGAATAATAAAATAATAAGTGATAAAAGAACAAAATTATAACAAGAAAAACTAAAACCATCAAATAACAATAAAAAAACGTTTTATAGCTGCTTGAGGCGCAAGAATATTTTCATTATACATATGATGCTTAAATTCGTAAAACAAAACATGTTTAGTTCATTTCGCATACGAGCGAACACGCGCGATGATTCACATAAACTTCCTCATTAGAACGCTACAGTGAAAGCTTTGGTCAGATCTAAAAAGATAACGATTTGTGAGTTTCTAGCCGCAGTTCCTAACTCGGTTGCGGAATGTACACAAAAATGGTAAATTTTGGCGCCTACAATATAACTGCACGTTGACAAGGTCGTTTCTACGCAACTACCAAACTGCTAGTTGTACTGCGTAGTTGTAGTAGGCTGTTGTTGTAAATTGTTTTTAGTATACTCTTGAATAGAGCTTGTACATTGATAATATTATTACAAACTATTACGTATGTACTACATTGCAAAGCAGTTATTTTATATGACTACAGCAGGTTTTGGCTTGCCCACAAAACAGTTATATTTTTTTTTCTAATTACAATACAAATTAAAACCTGACTTTTCAGCAATTATTAGCCTAGCTACAAAACAGTTATATTTCTATCAAATACATATTGGAACTTGAGTTTTCAGCAATTATTAGCTCAGCTACAAAACAGTTATATTTCTATTTAATACATGTTAGAACCTGACTTTTCAGCAATTATTAGCCTAGCTACAAAACAGTTATATTTCTATTAAATACATGTTAGAACCTGATTTTCAGCAATTATTAACCCAGCTACAAAACAGTTATATTTCTATTAAATACATGTTAGAACTTGACTTTTCAGCAATTATTAGCCTATCAACAAAACAGTGATATTTCTATTAAATACATGTTAGAACCTGACTTTTCAGCAATTATTAGCCCAGCTACAAAACAGTTATCTTATTTCAATTTCATGGACTTTCTGAATTTCACTGAATTTCTGGACAGCAAGTATTAGCCTAACTACTGTGGTATAATCTCAAAGATACTTTAATTGAGTTTCTATAATTAATCATTAGTTGGAGGTTATAGGGGGGTTCGTTTTCCGGTAGCCATTAAAACCAGTTATACAAAACGCATCTGCCTCATCTTAATCCTAATTCATCAGCCCAACAACACATGGTGGCAGCGAAATAGTCGTAAAAATGGGTGATGAAGAGGTTGAAGCCGCTCCGAATGTTGTTATTCCAAGGTCTATGCCAAGGATTGACCCTCCAGCTGAATTAATATTAGACAGTAACAAAGAAGCCAATTTCAGGACTTTTAAAGCTAAGTGGCGCTCTTATTATGTCTTGTCCAGGTTGGGAGGGGAGGAACTGGAATACCAACGGGAGTTATTGTTATATACAGCTGGTACTGAAGCTAGCAAGATAATTGATAACTCAGCTAGGTATGCAGGGACAGGAGATGTGGATAAGACTTGTGACTTGGTTTTAGAGATATTGGAACAATATTGTATAGGTGAAAGGAATACAATCCATGAGCGATATAAGTTTAATACACGTACACAACTCCCTGGAGAGTCCTTTGATGCTTTCTACACTGAGTTAAGAACGTTAGCAAGTAGTTGTCTATTTAACTATCGTGCTGCGGAGGGGGCACCAGCAGAAGCTGAAAGTCCTATAGATGAAATGTTACGTGATAGGATAGTGTTAGGCCTAAGAGAAGATGAACTGCGAAAAAGGTTGATTTCTCAGGGCAACAATCTTACACTGGCAACAGCTGTACGGTTATGCAGGTCACATGAGGTTACATCTACTACAATGCGGTCTATGAGTGGAGGGTCCAGTCAGTTGGCAGTCAATGCTGTCAGAGCTAGAAAGCGCTCTGAGCAGTCAAAACCGGCTACTAAAGGGAAATCGCACTCGAGAGCTAGCAGTGGAGAGCAGAATAAACCAAGTGATAAATTTCCAAACAGTCAAGCACAAAAATGTAGTTGGTGTGGGAAAACTCCAAATCACGCTAAAGATCAGTGTCCAGCTAAGGAAGCAGAGTGCAGAAACTGTGGAAAGAAAGGACATTACTCGAGAGTATGTCGTTCTAAACGCATCAATGAGGTCAAGGAAGAAAATGATGACAACTTCCTGTTTACAGGCGAACTAGTTGTTGGAGAAGTTGAGTGTTGGCAAGCTAAAGTAGATGTCAATGGATTTCAAACTATCTTCAAACTGGATACCGGAGCTGATGGAACGGTTGTCAGTCATGCAGAACCTTGGGTCAACCAGATGAAGTTATCTCCACCTGATACCATACTACATGGTCCTGGTGGAAAAGAGTTAGAGGTATTGGGAGTATTTGAGGCTAAAATGTCCTATAAAGGCATAAAACATAGCGAGAAAGCTTATGTTATTAAAAACCAAAATACCTCGCTCTTGAGTAGAAATGCTTGTGTCGCATTAAATCTGGTAACTTGTCATGTAAATGAAACTCTGAAACTCAATGACATTTGTTCAGAATTTCCCAAGTTGTTCAAGGGGTTAGGATTGCTCAAGGGATATACCTATAAGATTTCCTTAAGAGACAATATAACACCCACATGTATATATACACCACGGAAAATACCTCACCCACTTAGAGAGAAGGCTAAGCTACAGTTACAGGAGATGGTCACCTCTGGGGTGATATCACCAGTGACTGAAGCGACTGACTGGTGCAGTGGACTAGTCACCATCCCCAAAGCTTCCGGAGCCGTACGCTTGTGTGTGGACCTGACTGGCTTAAACGCAGCAGTCAAAAGGGAGATCCATCCTATGGCGACAGTGGAGGAGAGTTTGTCTAAATTGGGGAAGAGTTCTGTGTTTAGTAAACTCGATGCCAACAGCGGGTTTTGGCAGATCAATCTTGAAGAAGAATCTAGGAGACTAACTACGTTTCTATCACCATTTGGACGTTATTGTTTTAACAGACTTCCCTTTGGAGTGTCTAGTGCTCCGGAGATCTTCCAAAGAGCTATGTCAAGGCTATTAGAAGGTGTACCAGGAGTTGTTTGCCACATGGACGATATTCTGGTCCATGGCAAAGACTTACAAACACATGATGAGAGACTCAGAGAGGTGCTTAGAATTCTCCAGGACTCTGGACTTACGCTCAATGCTCAGAAGTGCGAGTTCAGGAGATCCTCTTTGACTTTTCTGGGTCATATTATTAGTCAGGAGGGAGTGAGACCTGATCCCACTAAGGTGGCAGCTATTCAGGATTTCCCCACTCCTACCAGTAAGACAGATCTGAGACGCATTAATGGTATGTTGAATCAGATGGCAAAGTTCATTCCAAATCTTGCTATTCTCAACGCTCCTATGAGAGAGCTGCTGAAAGAGAAGAGAGAGTGGATATGGGGACCAGCACAGGAGGATGCTTTTGCCAAAGTTAGAGATACTCTGACATCTGCTGAGACTATGGCACATTATGACCCGAAGTTAGTTACTATTGTCAGCACAGATGCTAGCAATATTGGTTTGGGAGCCACTCTGATGCAAGTTCAGCCAGATGGAAACAGACGACCAGTGATGTATGCTTCACGATCTCTCACTGAGACGGAGAAGAACTATGCTGCTATTGAGAAAGAAGCTTTGGGGACCGTTTGGGCATGCGAGAGGTTCGATCAGTTTGTCCGAGGGATGGCTTTCACTATAGAGACAGACCACAAGCCTCTAGTGCCATTGATGATGTCTAAGGAGTTAGACCAGGTGCCATCAAGAATCTTACGGATGAGGCTAAGAGTAATGAGGTATGCGCCTAGGTTTCAATATGTGCAAGGGAAACTTCATTGCTTGGCAGATGCCTTATCCAGAGCGCCAGTAGAATCTCCCAGCACAAAGGATCACATGTTGATCGAGGCAGTTGAAGAATACGCACAGAGTGTTATTCCTTCAAATGTAGCTGTTGACAGACTGAAAGAGGCTCAACACAAAGACGAATTATGTCTGGAAGTTATCCGATGTTGTCGAGAGGGGTGGCCAGTCTACAAGACAGATGCTTACTTAAGTGTTCAACCTTACTGGGAAGTGCAGCAGCATCTTACAGTTATTGATGATCTACTCCTCTATGATGATCGTATTGTGGTTCCCTCGAGTGAGAGGTTGAGAATGCTCGACATTATTCACCAAGCCCACCAAGGAATAGTTAAATGCAGATTGAGAGCAAGACAGTCTGTGTGGTGGCCCAGGATTTCAACAGAAATTCAGGAGATGGTACAGAACTGTAGAGTCTGTAAAGTCAATTCAAAACCTCCTACGGAACCTCTTCTTCCTTCATCACTCCCCGAGAGAGCTTGGCAACGTCTTGGGGCAGATTTGTTGGAGTTTCAAAAGTGTCACTATTTACTCTTAGTAGACTACTACAGCCGTTGGATTGAAGTCCGGAAACTTTGCTCATTACTTTCGAGAGACACCATTGAGGCAATGAAGTCTATCTTCTCAGTGCATGGAATTTGTGAGATGGTCATTTCAGACAATGGCCCTCAATTTGCCTCAGAGGAGTTCCTTAAATTTACAGAAGAATATGGATTTACTCACGTCACGAGTTCACCCCGCTACCCAAAAGCTAATGGAGAGGCTGAACGAGCAGTTGGAACTGTGAAGGGACTTTGGAGATCAAACCCCAAAGACCCACATCTGAGCTTGCTTACTTATAGAGCCACACCTCTAGATAATGGCTATACTCCATCAGAGTTGCTGATGGGAAGGCAGATACAAACAAACCTTCCTGTTCTCCAGGCTAACTTGATGCCTCACAAGACTGATAGAAGTCACATTGTTGAGAGCGAGGGGGCTAGGAGACAGGCTACAAAGCTGAATCATGATAAGCACTTCAGGGCCAAGGAGCTACCAGAACTCAAACCGGATAAAATGGTTTATATTCGGGACAGTCAGAAAGATGGTATGATAGTGAAGAAAGTAGCACCAAGGTCCTACCAGATCCAAACAGATACTGGGATAGTCAGAAGAAACCGGAGTGCATTGGTAGACATGGAACAATCTGCAAATAATACAAAAGAGGAACTACAGACTACACCCAAACGTAGTCAGGATGTCTATTCTCCTGGCTCCACCAGAGGCGCAGAGGGCAGGGCGATACGAGAGAGCCCACAGGCCAGTCCAGGTGGATGTCGGGGGTCTGAGTCGACTGTCGCAGAGGGCAGGGCGATACGAGAGAGCCCACAGGCCAGGCACGTTGACTCAGACCACAGGTTTAGTAGACCGCAGAGGTCGAAGAGGGTACCAGGATATCTTACCCAGGATTATGAGCTTTACTAGTCAAGAGAGATGTTAAACACCCTAAATGGACTCGGACAATACTAGTCACATAAACATTGCAATCGGACAATCACTTGTTAAACACTCCTTGTTTATTACCAAAGATATTTGAGTTACATATGTTTTCTTATTTGGTTATGTATGCTTTGTTTGCAAACATCCATCTGGAACGGGGGATGTGGTATAATCTCAAAGATACTTTAATTGAGTTTCTATAATTAATCATTAGTTGGAGGTTATAGGGGGGTTCGTTTTCCGGTAGCCATTAAAACCAGTTATACAAAACGCATCTGCCTCATCTTAATCCTAATTCATCAGCCCAACAACACAACTACATAAAAGTTTTATGACTTCATACAAACTAAAGCTTAGAGTTATGAGAAAGTATTATCATTGTATGTTGTATGTAAAAGTTATATATTATTTAATTTACATAGCATCTCTCAACGAAATATAATATGTACCAAATAGAAAAACCGTTAAAAAAGTTGAATACACGAAGTTGCAAAAGTGTATAAAGAAAAAGTATACACTGAGTACGGCTGAGTACACACTGCCTTGATGCATATTCCACTAATGCAAACAAACTGACTAGAAATACAGGATGGCTAAACTATATACATGTATGCAACATAAAAGTTAATAAAACAGTAGTTACTACTGGATCAGGGCATCAAATAACAGGTAATACACTATAATAGTCCGGTGTGAACAAACAATAAAATTTTGTTTTAAAACATATTGAAGATATGCCAGTTATCCGCATACATGTGTACATTGGAAAGCATAACAGGTAAACATATGTTTAGCTATGCGTAATGGATTTTTCCATACCATAATATGCTGGAGATGGCCTCCTATTATCATCTTCTAGAGTCAACTTCTTACACCATGACTCGTAAGCTTTTAGCACAGCTAGACTCAGTCTAATAAGTTGCCAACTAATGACGTGATAGTCAGAGCTACTCTCTTTAAGATAATATAAAATGGTCTCATTTACCATTTGAATACCATCATACATTCCAGATATATGCCCCTGTCGACAATGTTTGTAATCTTCGGCTGAAACTACATTAAATACACAGTAAGTAGTATGATGTGTTTTGTAGCGCTTGAGGTACTTGATTTTATAATACATGAGCTGAGCATCTAGTGAGACAGCAAGAAATTCCACAGGGTTTTCTGTAAGTTCCTTGCCATTCCAGTTGGTAGCTTCATGATCTTCAGTTGTCGTGAAACACTTCACTGCTCCTTCTTTGGTAGATTCTTCCTTGGCTATTACACAAATAAATAAATAGAAAACGTTACAGACTACTTCACAAAGTTCTGATCTAGTTAACCTTTTGCTTATGAAATCCGTAAAAGCCCGGAATACGAGCATTGTTTCAGCGTACGGATCCCAAAAATCCTGAAATAATTCGGCCTTCGATAGACCTTTTTTAAAATATATTATTTATTAAAAAAACAGCATTAAAATTTAAAATTAGTAATTTGATTACTTCCGTTGGTTTTGTAATACTGTTTCGAGGCTATAAATAATCCCTAATACGCATGTGCAAGCAATGCACTTTGCAAAGATGTGATCTTTTATGGAAATCTATTCATCATGAACGCACGCGGTTGTTCAAGCTCTGCTAAAAAAGTTTGTTTAGAGGAAGACATCGAGTGGTTTGGAAGTGAAGAAGAGGATATCAAGTCGGCAAAATGTGGAGAAGACGATGAAAGTGAAAAATAAGATCAACAGGGTGAATTGGATTGTGAAAGTGAGAGTGAAACGGCCGACGATGAAACCGGGAGTATTTACAGATTTCAAATAGGAGCTGACTTAAAACCATCAAAATTAAATTTTGCTGACAGCTTGGCAGGAGTAAGTTCAAATTTTTAAACGAGTAAGTATTTTTGATATTTAAAGATTTTTATAACATCGGCCATTATAAATGTTATATTTAACGAAACGAATAAATATGGCCTTCAAAAACATTGCGATGCTTCGGAGCCTGTTGATGGTAAAGATATTTGGTGAGTTATTTATTTAGTTTTGCATATAAGTATTTTCAAAAAGCCTACTCTGTTGTCTTACTGGTCCACAATCCTTTATTATCTACACTGATTTCTAACAAAATCAAAAATAGAAGCAAGTTTACTTTCTACTGTGCATTTTGCTGACATTTTTTAACAGCCTGCTAGCAATAAATTTTTCAAGTTAGATGTTTTTGCCATGATATGCGACTGGTTATATTCTGCTTTGCTGTCTGGTAAATTCATATCTATAGATGCAAACTTGCTAGCTTGGAAAGAATGACTTGGACAACCAGTTTTTGCAAACTTGCAAATGTATGACACCATGCAGATGCTTATCATAAACCATTTTCACAGAGTTATTGCTTCCAAAAATGTATTTGTTATCAATGTTTCATGATAGAAAGATGGCAACTTTGACACATCACAATTTTGATAGAAATATTCACAGACGAATAAATTTGCAGGGACGATTTGCAGGGAATAAATGGCTGCCTGTTGAGAAATTTCTAAGCTTTCAAATGCATATTCATTTATAGCTCTATTCCAATTTGCATGTAAGTTATAGTAAAGTTTAGGCGACATTGTCAGGCCTCCATTTTTCGCTAGTCTTTTGGGTCATGCACTGAGAATTTCGAGTGACGCTCCCGCAATGCATCGGAGCTCATATCTCCACTGTCAATGCTCTTTGTCGACCGATTTCTTTTGCAAATTGTTGAGAACCTATGAACCCGTGCAAGTATTATTTATACAACATTGTCAATTACCTTTATCGATTAGGAAAATACAATTGAACATGGCGTATAAAAAAATTAATAGTTTTAACAAATTGAAACTTTTGCTGGAAAGCATTTGCAAGCTATCTGCATAGAAAAAATATCAGCTTGTAGGGAAATTTCTCAGCTTTCCTATGCATATTAATTTATGTAACTACCAGAATTGTGAAGTAAGTTACTGCAGTTTCTATTCAGTCATATCGAAAGCTCATATGGCCCTAGTAATTGCCTCCGTACGCTGGTATTTTTCCGGCCGTAATCGTGCCGTAGCCAAAGGGTTAAGAACATGCATTAAATATATATAAAGCAGGTAATGTCTGTAGATACCAACTCTATTATACTATTTAAAGATATCAGAATAGTATTCTCATGCTCTAGATTGGTGAACACAGTAAAATAATTTTTATGTATTAACATGATACAAATATAAAACTTGTTGGCCTGTATGTGGCTTACATTTTCAACCTACCTGCTTCAATAGAGAGCTTGATATCCGCCAATGCTCGACCATCTTCCTAACATAAATAAAGACAACTGGTTAAAAACGAAATTCAATGCAAACATGTTAAAAAATTGTTAGTTCAGGTTGAGAAAATTAAACCAAATAAGTGAGGAAGTATCTTAACATATATTTACATACAAGATATAGGCCTACAGATGGGCTAAATCTGCTGGGAATAATTATTGCATCACATACTTTTATACTTGCCAATAATTCTTTACGGTATGTGGAAGGATTTAAAGACATATCACCATCTTTTCTATTTTCTAGCTCAAATGATTCAACATATCGTTGCGCATGCTAAAAATATTAATAACATTATAAAAATAGAGATTCTTAGAATTATTCTTCAATAAGTTTACAACAACAAAAATGTGCCGGATATCTAGAAAGTTCAAGATTATTGCATAACCCCTCTACAAGGAATCACACTAATTTTGCTGAAAAAACATTGTGGTTAATAGTGAAAATTGACAATAGGACTAGGTTCTTTATTAATAGTTAATTATTAGTTAATTATTATTAGTTATTTATTCATTTTATTTATTATCAATACAATTTTGTGGACACTTTTCTACTGATCAATTGGTATTATGGGTTCGTAAAGATCACATAATGTCAAATTGCCGGTCAAATGGAGATGGCGTTCAATTAGAGAGTGATGCTTTATTTTTTAATCCTTCTCTCAGAGTGGCAATCAATTAGAGGTGGCGTTCGAATAAAGGTGGCGTTCAATTAGAGGTTTTACGGTATGTCTGAATATTTGATAAGATGTCCATCTCATCATTTAAAAACATGTGAATTCTTCCTAATACCTATGGTAAGACTTGTCGGGTAATGTAGCAAATTTCTTTATGCCGTTGGTATGTTAAGTTATAATTTTCCAAAGAGACTTGAAGTTATAAGTTCACTGCTGTTTATTTGCATGATGCTAAACACCGTGAAATCTGAAATGCATACATATACCGTGATAATAATGCGCAATGATACAATATGGTATAGTGTGCCATAATATAATGCATGAGTAAAGACACAAGAAATAACTCAGCAAGTACAGAAAAAATAGCACAATAAAGAGCAAATATGTGATAGCAGAATTAAACAACTGTTGTATATAATATTATGTAATTAACCTTTGCTTCTTCTTTGGATAAAATGTAGTAACATATGTAGTAGGTAATATTATTGACTAAAAGTGGAAATAGACAGATAAATTGTAGCCTTCCATTATGGGCTCTAAAAACCTACTTACTAGGGCTGGCAGAACACGCAGGACCGGCCAAAGGGTCAGCTGGTAAGCTGGACGCGAACTCTATTGGTCAACAGGTTATGACACCACTCCCATGTCCAATCACACCTAGACAGCACAACAACTGCCAGCAAGAAAGCCCGCGAACGCAGCAAAAAACAGCTATTCCTAATACCTAAAGACAATTAGCCACTGCTTCTGTCAAATCAATTATTTTACCGTAGATAATGGCTATATTATATTATAAGGCGTACGATAACAAGCGTGCTAACCATAGTTTATTATCAGAGAGTACAATTCTTACAGGTACATTTGGAGAGTTGTTGCTGCAACCAAATGCAGCACAAAAGTTTGACATGGTTTTGTTGAAAACATGTCACAATGGAAACAAGATCGTCAATGCAGTAGATACATGATACATGTAGTAAAATTATAATGGTTTGTTTTGAAAATTTCTGCAACTGATCAACTTTCAGAGGGCCAGTTGTGTGGTGAGGAAAAAATATCTCTGCTGTCGACTATGTAGAGAAAATCACAAGCAAAAGCTAGAAATTGGTGAAAAAAAGAACATGTTGTTGACTGTCACCATCTCACACAATACTACTAGATAATTGCATTCTCATGTTGTCTACACAAATATTTTATTTCTTTTTAGCAACAGCTAACTTCATCCAAATGTGGTAAAAAATGTGAGACTTTTCATCTTCACCTGTAGTGCAGAAATCTTTGGCTAACATGCATGATCAGGCATAGCTGTTGGTATCAAAAGCTAAGTATTTACTTTCTTGAATCTAGTACATCTTTCACAAAGCTTGACCATATTCCGGATCTCGCGAGACCAGCATGTCCACCAACTAATTTTTTTCTTGTTGAATGCATTTGTTCTCTTCAAGATGTCCAGCATGGATGTCACTAAGGACACGCTGACATTTGCCTAATAGAAAGAAGAACTTTTTGAAGTCAAATAATAGACCTTCAATTACCGTAACTTTTTCCTTGTAGGAGTTGTATATCCTCAATGACTGAGGTCAGTTATTGTACTTAGGCCAGCATTCTTGGATGCGCTGTATCAGTTAATTACTAACCTGCTCGGGTTTGAGAGCACTACTGCTTTGAGAGCAGTGATACTCACAGGATCATTAGAGATAGGTCAATCATCTCTTAAATTAGTAGAGGTTCAGCGTCTGAGAGTTTCTTCAGGTTCATGGGTGCTCTACTCAAAGCATCAGCAATGACTAGTTTCACTCAAGGGATGTAATTCACATCATATGAAAACTCATCAATTGGATTCTGAACTGCTGTACACCAATAGGAAATTTACACAACTCCTTTCTGCCATTAGCAATACCAGACGTTGATGGTCGGTTTCTATTTAAAAGTCTCTTCTGACCAAATAATAATGCAACTTTTTGACTGCTCAAAACATAGCTATGCTTATATCTCTATCTGCGATGAGCGCTTCTCATTGGAGAGTTTGTGATGTGTGAGCGATAGGCTTGAAATCCGTTTTCTAGAATATTGCAGCTCGTAAACCAAAAAAGGAGGCATTCATAGAGATCCACTTTTCGACATTCATGTCTAAAGGTACATGTACTGAAAATGTGGACAGCTTCTGTTTGCGGGACTTCAACCTCCTGTGTTATCTCAGGTATTTAAAACCAGTTGTTGTCTTGGGGGTTGAATAAAGATTGAAGCATGATACCATCATCTGCAAGTGCCAAGATGAGCTTTCCCAAATAACTATTCACTCCAAAAAAATTTCTTTAAAGCCTTTTTGTTTTTGAATACTGGAATATTTTTGCATAAGAAGGATTTTCTCTAGGTCAATGCAAATTGCTGATTTGTCAATAACATGGCCAATAATTTGTCAATAATAATTTTTCTGGAAAATTTCACGTTTTTTTATTGAGTATGATTCCTGACGCCGCAAGCCATGAAAGAATCTTCTCTTAGAGTGTTCAACTTAGTTTTTGTATGAATGAGAACATCATCCGTGTATCATACAGCACCCTCCAAACCCTCCAGAGTTTTCTATATTTCTTTTGAAAAACTTCAGGAGTAGAAGAAGTACGTACCTAAGAGCAACCATTCTCAGAAATATTTGCCAATTGGTGAAATAAAAGTGATCAAATTTTGAAACTTTTCGCTCAATCATAGCTGCCAAGAACTGCAGTTCATGTTTAGTGTGGAGAACACATGAGATTTTTCCCAACTAGCAAAGCTTTCCTCTGTAGCAGGCATTGGGTGATAAGATGTAAGCATAGCTTTATTCAAGTGAGTGAGGTCAATACATACCCATATCTTACCATTACTTTTGGGCATGACGATGCAGTGAGCGCACTGATCAGTTGGCTTCCCAATTCTCTGTTTAAAACCTATTTTTTCCATCTTAGGCAGCTTTTTATGATGAGGCCTTGCAGTAGCTACCCGCCTTGGAGTAGCCTGAAAAAACATTGCTATTCATTCCTTGAAACTTTTATTAACCTCAAACTTCAGTGTGAACATTTTTATTTCCAGCTTAGTCTAGAGACCTACTGAACCAGCTGGAAAACTTGCAGCTTCTTGATTGAAGGTTTGTCTAAAAGTGGCTAAGTCAGCTTCTTTACTGTGTGAGCAATCCCTCAAAGATTGAGTATGATGTATGGTTAGCAGAAGCTGTGCGTGCTTTCAGGAGCATTGTTGAACAAACAATGGCTATATGATCTTGACTAAACATTTTCTTAGTCTAGTGGCAAAGGAATCTCGACGACCAGAGACGTGGAAAGTTGTGAAGAGCAATTTAAGGTCAGATGTCATTCCAATTACTACCAGTGAGACTTTTTTGGGAATTGAACTTCAACCTGTTGTTTGTAGGTCAGGTGTTGTAGACCACTAGGCCACGGCTGCTCTGTAGGATAGATTTACTCCAACCATGCCCCACACAGTCAAATGTTCATTCCCACCGTCAAAACGTCATAGCTAGTTTTGCTTCAATCTCAGCTGAAACTGCTTTCTGAGATGAGCTGGATTGCCGACACTGCTGCTCCTGAGTTGATCTTAAACCTCACCTTCTCAGAGTTTATTCTAAGCTAAACATGCTAGGCATTCAAGGCTTGTCATGTTGATGGAGCCAATAAAGCTGCTTCGAATCTTTGTGACACTCCAAGGTATAGTGTCTAGTCCGTCTTTATAGTCCTCATCCTGGATATGCATTTTAGCTTTGCCTTTGCATAGCTTTGCACAGTGCTCCTCCTTTTTACATGTACATTTATTGCTCCATGAACTTTGAGTGTAGCATCAGCGCCCAAAATGTTTGTTGTTGTCACAGTCAGGACATGATATGTTGCTATTTACTGCTTTGCTGTTGTCAGCATTCTTTTTTATTGAGTTATGCTTCTTGCCGGGAATCTTGCCTTCTCCGATCTGCATTACCTGAGCTCTCATCGTTGTACGTATGTCGAAGGTTGTGTGTGAATACATGTTTAGGTAGATGCTCTTGGTTTAATACAAAATGTTTAGCTGCCTGAATGCAGAGTTTTATTGTAAGTTTTAAATATACTTAACAGCTACAACTACTACATAATACTAAATCATCTTTCATAGGTTCTGTCACAGTTATCACTTTGACTGGTATATTGATTGCTATTGTTTTTCAAACTATTTTGTCAAACATCAAGTTCTCAAGGGTTCATCACAAACATCAAGCATTTTTATGCAGTTGGCCAATGTCTTTATTTTCATCCTCGAGGTCAAACGCCAACAGGCTACATGCAGAGACCAAATCGCTTCCCAGACCTACTAACATGTGAGCAATATGCTTGTCTAGTAGAAGATTACTCTGTTTTTAAGAAAAAGTGTATACATTAAACTGGTCTTTAAATGTTTTCCATGCTGGTTACCAAATGAAAAACTGCAGTTTTACAAATTTTTTAGGCTTTGCTTCAGCTTCGGCAGCCATTAATCTCACATACGCTGTCCATCTTCTCATTGGGTTAAATTCTGGTGAAATAACTGTTAACAAAGCATTGACAATAGGCGCCATCTGACATCACATCGGATCGAAACTTAGCCGGATGTCTGTCCGTTCATCCACTATCTATATTCACATCTAATCCGATATCATAGGTGAGTCTAGCATACCATCTGACAATTTCGTAGGTGAGTTTACCATGTGACAATATCGTGTCAGAATACAAGTTTTAGTGAGCGCCGGCGATAGAACTGAAGTGATAATGGAACAGTTTTCGGTTCCAGAGCCCTTAAAAGATGGCTGCTTGGCAGAGGGTTAGAAAAAGTTCAAGAGGGAGTTTGAGCAGTTTTTGGTGGCGATCGGTAAAATGGTGCAGACAAGTCCAGAAAAACAGCAGTTTTGTTGAGGGTAATTGACCCTAGAGGTAATGACATGGGTGAAAATTTTAACTTGGAGGGAACTGATAAGGTCGAGTATGAGAAAGTGATTGAGGAATTTGACAATTTTTGCAAACCACAAGATGAAACTTTTATAGCTTCATTGCTGTGTATGAAACAAGATGAAATTCGAATTGAAGAATTTGAAACAAAGCTCCGCACGCAGGCTCGAATGTGTAACCTAAGTGATCTGACGTATGACCTCACTTGCCATGCTTTAGTGGAAGGGGTAGATGAAAAGCGCTTAAGAGATAAATTGCTAGTGAAAGCATGTGAAGGACCCCTTAAGCTCAGGACCGCTGTAAAGGTGGCGCGTGAGTATGCTACGGTGAGTGCATGCATGAGAGAACTTGGTGATGAGCATGGAGAAAGTGTCAACAAGCTGTATGAAAAAATCAACAAGAAAGAAGCAAGAGCGAACACAAGAGAAGGGAGAAACTTCAAAACCCCCAGTACCTTGTGATTTTTGGAAGTATGAGCATTGGAAAGGACCTAGCCACCATCCGACATTAGAGAAAAAATATAATTATTGTAAAAGGTACAACCACTTTGAGCGAAAGTGCAGAAAAAAGGCAGAGGATGAAGCTAAAAGTGAATGCAAAGCGATTGATACCAAAGAACAAGAGCACTTGTACTATGCTAATTATGATGAGCTTTTAGTTATGAGCAACCTTGCTAACTAGAAAACGCTTACTGACAACTTTGCAACATAAGGATGATAACTGGTGTGTCAGCTTGACACAACAGCAACTAGGAATGTCATTAGTCATTGGGACTACCAGAAGCTAGGAAAGCCTCTGACGTGCCTCCTGACGAGAGTTTTTGACATCACTTTTGCCTGTCGCGCCGCGCACCAGTTGTAAACTATTGAAGACCGGTGTGCCATCTGTGATTTGCAATGGCAGGGGAGATTATGGGGAATATAAGAGTATACTGTAGTTCGTATTGGATAAAGCTTGTTTCTTGTTACAACGGTTCGTTAGTCAACTCACTGGTCATTCTAGTTGTTATAGATGCCTGTGAACGTTATCGCCGCAAAAACATGAGCTGAATTGAAATTCACTGTCACTAATATTGCCTTATGGTGTAAATTGATTGTTGTTCTTCTTATAGCGAACACTATTCTTGTTACGACTTCAAATTTTAGAAAAAGATGTTTGAAAATTAAACCAAAAATTTGTACCTGGCTCCATGTACTGGGCTAAACAATAAGTTTAACAGGTTTTTGAAAGTAGAGGAGCTCTCTTTATTTTGTAACACAAAATTACAATGTATGTTGTACTTACTGCAGTAGTTGGTAACTTATTACTAAACAGTAGTAAGTGTAGAACAATACAGAGTATGTGATAACTATTCACAATTTTGTTTCAACACACAAAAGCAACATTTTGTAATGTAAAATGACTATGTGATACTCAAAACAGAGTATGTGATATATGTTCATTGTCCGTGAACAACGAAAAGTAACACTGTATGTGTAACTCAAAGTGATACTTGTAGCAATTGACAGTATGTCTACAACACATGGTGTCTGATACCTATTCACAATAGGTGTGTATGCACAACACCGAGTATGTCATCCCCATTTACAGTAGACATAGAACACAATGAAAACTTATTATCAGTGGGTATATAAGACAGGGTGTATGTAATCTGTTTCAACAAAAAACAGGCATAAACTATAAATTAGAAATAATGGCAAGAAATCTGACAAATGAAATGAAAACAATTACTGCAAGCACCTGTCCTTGTCAATATGGGGCTACAAAAATAATCATCAGTTAATTTGTTAGTGAAAAGGTGATGATATATGTTGGCTCGAGAGTTATAGATCTCCTGTAGTATCACTTGTCGCAAGTTCTGCACTGAATCATAGATATGCTAATTTATGATCGTCATTCTCAAACTGATGCTAGTTGTATGGCCAGTGATACATAGTAAACCTACAACATACCAGGCATAAAATCTATAAACCCCAATCAATAATCTCCACATCAAGGTGTTTCCAAATGGATGTCATTGTGAGGCGGTAGATACGAAAAGCCGAACGCACTGAATGACCGAACAGACCAAATATTTTGGGAGTTGCCCTCTTGTGTGACTATTTAAGGATAAGGGTGCGTAACTCAAACTTCTATAAATAAAGAGCTCAATGAATTCCGTAGAAACATTTTAGAGACTGGTGTTTATTTTCGCGCCAGTGAAGCACGCTGTGAATAAAAATATTACATATTCAATCGAAGTATTTTTGCTGTCACTATAGTCCAACCAGTACTTGCCTTACCTTTGACAGATTAAAGGGAAATGCCTAGCGCAAGCAAAAGGTTTTATTTGTTCAGTAGTATCTTGGTAAACTAGTAGCTTAATAACTAGCCAAAATTGTTTCTTTATTCAATTGGAAATGAATATATTTATTTCTATATATAGTAATATTTATTATAATTATATAAAACATGCAATCGATATTAGTTATAGATAATAATTGATTTATAGATAATAGTTGAGGGAGGGCAACTCCCAAAAGATAATCGGTCTGTTCAGTCATTTAGCGCGTTCGGCTTTTCGTATCTACCGATTGTGAGGTATATAACATGCATACTATGGAAAAAAAACTGAGCAAAAGCAAACTTGCTAACAGAAATCTAGCCTCTTACAGCAAATAAGTAGTAAAGAAAAATCTTGCAATATTCCGGTAGATAGTCCTTTCAGTCTCCAGTCATACGTGTTTTATGAAATGTGCCACGTTGACCGAGGACTGTGTTTATGCTATCAAAACGTGCTGTGATTATTTACTATGATTTATACGACGTCTTACCTTGTCACTGATAGTGTGGGCTCTAATCCGTCTGACCTTTGGCCTATGAACCCCTAAAAGCAAATTCAAAATGGATAGTTATAAATTATATCATCAACATGTTGATAATATGCCCGTAACATTTATGTTGTGTTGTGACTTAATACTTTTATTCTGAATAACTCATATATCTTAGTTTCATGTTTTGTAGAGCCTGGAGTGGGCCTTGTACATAAACTAACACAAATCTAAAGTCAGTCAACAGTTATATTCATATTGTACAACGAATAACAAACATGGTACCCCAAGTCAGGAGATACTACTACTGATAAGAAGTGACTGACAGTTGATGATTCACAAATCTCCAAGCTTCTACCTATCTCAAATCACAACAACAACTTAACAATATGAGCATCAGTGTTGACTTTCTAGCTCCTAAGCCTATAGAAGATGGAGCAGACTATCCAATCAGTGGAGCAGATTCAAAGATGAATTCGAGTTATTTCTCACAGCAGCTGAGAAGACTAACTCAGATGACAAAGTTAAAGTTGCTCTTTTGTTGAGGTGCGTTGGACCAAGGGGAAGTGATATATTTAAAACATTCACTTTCCAGACTGGCAAGTCAAAAGTTGTTTATAAAGATGTGATTGAGAAATTTGATGCTTTCTGTAATCGCGGCACAAACAAGCTTGTCAAGAGACATCAACTCCTTTCAATGAAGCAAAACACCCTGACGATAGATGAATATGTTACAGCTCTTCATAAAGTCGCGCGTGAATGTCAACTCAATACCATGTATGACGACTTCATGCTTCAAGCTCTGCTCCTGGGTGTCAATGATGATCAACTGAGACGAAAGTTATTCGATGATGCTGGAGGTGATACCGGACTTGGATTAGAGCAGACTATAAAGAAATGCCGCATTGCAGAAAACTCGAAGAATGACATGGCCACTCTTCAGTCAGAGGAGGCCATTCAGGTAGTAACTACAAAGAAGAATGATGGCAAGAATGATAATCAAGAAGGAACAAGGCCCACCCGGGTTGGTAAATCAAGCAACAGAAGTGTGTGCAGAAATTGTGGCGGATCCCATCCTCCACGAAAATGTCCAGCATGGGGACAACAGTGCCATGGCTGCATAAGTACAACCACTATAAGAAGCAATGTCAATCTAAACGACAAGTGAATCTTGTGGAGGATGAAGGAGAAGGGTCAGAGGACTCCCTATTATGCCTTCATGTTGTCCGGAGACAGGAAACTGCTTACATCTGTTGTCACCAAGGTGAATGGAAATAGAAAGCAGACCAGATTTCAGCTGGATACCGGAGCGTCCTGTAATATTTTGAATCACACAGATTACATAGATCTTGGAAAACCCAGTCTAGATGGCAACCGTAAACAGCTGAGACAGTTTGATGGTTCAACTACTAGGGCGTTAGGAGGATGTGAAGTGGAAGTCGCTGGTAAAACCTATTTTCTGGTACACAAAACACGCAATCACAGCTTGCTGTCTCTAGATGCTTGCCTTGAGCTCGGACTGATCTCAATCAAAGATGAATGAATAACTCTTGTTAGTGGTGACAACTTTCAAGAAATCCTCAAAAGCTATCCAGATGTATTTGAAGGAATTGGTTGCTTGCCAGGAGAATACCATATTGAAGTTGACAAAGAAGCCATACCGAGACAAAGCCACAACCGAAAGACGCCACTTTCAATGATGACTGATCTGAAAGCTAAATTAGATAGCTACACAGAGAAGGGTATTTTAGCTCCAGTTGACTACCCTATGCAATGGATTAGCAATAATGTATCTGTCAGAAAGCCGAATGGTTCACTACGTGTGTGCATTGACCCTTGTAACCTCAACAAGGTGATACAGAGGAACCATTTCCCCATGCCAGTTCTGGAAGATGTTCTCAGCGATCTGGTTGGTGCCAAGGTGTTTACCTTGTGTGATGCTAAAGATGGTTTTCTTCAAGTAAAGTTGAGTGATGCATCTAGCGATTTGACAACCTTTTGGACTCCCTTTGGGAAATACAAATGGCTCCGAATGCCTTTCGGTTTGTCATCGAGTTCAGAGGAGTTCCAAAAACAACTCTCAGATGCTTTGAGTGGGTTAAAGGGAGTGAGAGTGGTAGCGGATGACATTCTAATCTATGGAAAAGGCGCAACATATGAAGAAGCTATGCTGGACCACAATGCAAATCTGGAGAAATTCCTTGCCCGCTCTAGGAGAGTAAACCTGAAACTCAACAGAGAGAAGTGCAAGTTTATGCTCGATTCACTACCATATATTGGCCACATAATAACACCGGAGGGCGTAAGACCAGACCCTGCAAAAAATTCAAGCTATTACCAAGATGACCGCTCCCACCAACAGTGATGGGGTGCGCAGATTCCTTGGTCATGTGAATTATTTGGCCAAGTTTGTTCCACACTGTTCTGCAGAATGTGAGCCATTGCGCAGACTAGTAGGGGTGTCAGATGGAGAGTTCAGATGGGGTGAAGATCAGCATCGTGCCTTTGTAAAACTAAAATGTTTAATCACCGCAACTTCCTCTCTAAGATACTTTCAGGTGAACAAAGCAGTTGTAGTGCAAACAGATGCCAGCACAGAGGGTCTTGGTGCAGTGCTCTTACAAGATGGTCAACCAGTGTCTTATGCCTCTCGGAGTCTGACTGACAGTGAATGGAATTATGCGCCCTTAGAGCTAGAGCTGCTTGCCATTGTCTTTGGTATGCAGAAATTTGATCAGTATGTTTTTGGAAATCCTGATGTCACTGTGCACACAGATCACAGTCCACTGGAGTCAATATTCAGCAAACCACTTATTCAAGCACCAAAAAGACTGCAGTCGATGTTGTTGGCCCTTCAACGGTATCCTATGTCGGTAGTCTACAAGCCAGGAAAGGAACAGATTAGAGCAGATCTACTTTCAAGAGCTCCCACTGGCACACGTGAACAGGGAATCAATGAAGAACAAATTTTCACAGTCAACCAACTGAGGTCATTCATGTATGACCTGAATCCAGAAAGCATAACGAGAGGCCTGCCAGTCTCAGAGGCGACATATGTGAAAATACAACAGCAAACCAGGACTGATCCCATTTTGAGCTAGCTGAAAACAATGATTCTGTCAGGATGGACTGATAAAATAGGTGATCTGCCGGAAGAGCTCCGGCCATACTACTCTTATCGAGATGAGTTGGCTGTACTTGATGGGGTCATTTATAAGGGTTCAAGAATTGTAATCCAGATATGATGAAACCAGATATTCTAGAGAAACTTTATAGTAGCCATCAAGGTACCGCAGCAACAATCAGGAGAGCCAGAAGTGCAGTGTTCGGGCCCCAGATGGCCGAGGACATAAGAATCAAAACGCATAAGTGCGTCACCTGTGCATTAGACTCTCCAGAACAACCTCATGAGACTCTAAAGAGTCATGACATACCTGCAAAGGTGTGGAGAAAGATTGGAATGGACATATTTACACATAAAGACAATCATTATCTGATACTTGTTGACTACTACTCACACTTTTTCGAGTGCGAGTCTCTCTCTGATCTGCAGTCAAGATCTGTTATTAAAGCTTGTAAGAAGGCGTTTGCTAGGTATGAAATTCTACATCGGATTCATTCTGACCATGGAACACAGTTTGCCTCTGCAGAGTTCACTAACTTTGGCAAGATCTGGGGTTTCATACACACCACATCATCTCCCGGACACCAACAATGTAACGGCAAAGCAGAGGCCGCCGTAAAATAGTAGAGATTGATGAGGAGGGCAGATGATGTATACCTGGCCCTGTTAGAGTATCGGAATACAACCACTGCCGGCATGTCTACCTCGCCTGCACAGAGAATGTTTGGTAGAGCTACACGTTCCATACTCCCTACAGCTTTTGACCCTGAGGCCGAGGTTCTGAAGCAGAAGGCAAATCGAAAAATGCAGACGCAGAAATACTATAATAAATCAGCCAGAGATCTCTCTAAACTGGCTATTGGCTTTCCAGTGATGCTGAAAGATATTCAAGCACAAAAGACAAAGTGGTATCAGGGACGGATAGTGGAACAGCTATCAGACAGATCGTACCTGGTATCAAATGAAAACACAGGCAATGCAGTGAGAAGAAACAGAGTTGATCTAAGACCAATGGTATCTGGTCCTGACCATACCATCGAAGCTGAAGTCATTAACCCGCCTGAGCCTCAGGCAAATGCTTCTGTGCCACCTGATGTTGAAACGGCACCAATTAGTTGTGACCAGTCTGTAGCTACAGATGAAGCTATGTCAGCTCCATGGCAGAGAGCTCGACAAGTCAAACTACCAAGCAAATACAAGGATTATGAGATGTACTAGGTGACCAGGCTGACCCAGGAGGTGTCGGAACAGGCTGAGGGGGCCTGCGCCTCTGAGGCCTGATGGGACTAACACAATCTCTTTAATACTGGTCATGAGACGATAGATGACAAGAGACTTTACAAACTATATTGCTTTGACAATTAGTCAGATTCAGTTCATATTTCATTCATACACTATTACAAACAAGAAACATTTGTGAGAAGCTATTACCACACATTTCTATTCATGTGAAATAGCATTTCTTCATCATACCTTTGTGGATACATACGATACATAATTTGTGATAATCATGACTTGCTTTATCACATGCTTCTTTCCAAATATTGTAAAAGGAATGTTGATAATATGCCCGTAACATTTATGTGGTGTTGTGACTTAATACTTTTATTCTGAATAACTCATACATCTTAGTTTCATGTTTTGTAGAGCCTGGAGTGGGCCTTGTACATAAACTAACACAAATCTAAAGTCAGTCAACAGTTCTATTCATATTGTACAACGAATAACAAGCACAACAGAAGGCTGCATTCTCTTTTAAGACTACTATAACTATACTGTAGTAGTGTTCTATTCCTTATTATTCAAGCTTGCGTTTTACATATTTTTTTGCATTCAGTTCCAACATTATTATACCAATGATATCAATGGTATACAGCCCTCGATTGGGAGCTGTATATCAATGGTATACAGCCCTCGATTGGGGGCTGTATATCATTGATGATATACAGCCCTGTTGAGGCTGCATATCTTTGATTATATTAGCTAGACTATTCACTAATATATATATATATATTTGAAAAATTATTGCGAAAAAAAGTAAACTTTTAGTATTTGCGTTACAAATTTGTTTCGTGCGAAGTACTCCTCAGACGCAATTGTACTAAAGATCTTTTAGTACAATTTAATATATATATATATATATATATATATATATATATATATATATATATATATATATATATATATATATATATATAAACTCGCCTGCTATTGGCATACAGCAAATATCGGCGAATGGCGCATCGAAGACCGATAGTAAACATAGTGCAAATGGAAAATATAAAATAGTTGTCAGATTCGTTGACCAACCCGAGCGTCTGAAATATGGGCAAATATTGGCTCATTAATGGAACTGAGGCATTTCCTAGACGTCATCTGGCCCTTAGCGCGATAAGTTTAGGCGCAATCAGTTGGCATGCTTGCTTTTTGTTTGTTAAATATGTAAACTATTACTCGAATGTATGTGAAATTTGTGTAACTCGCGGGCGGGCACTACATTTGGTACATTTGTAGTATCTGTTATAAAAATATTTTGCTTTACGCTTTACGAAATAACTTCTCGTTTTCTGAGTTAACCGATCAATTCATGAATTAATCAATTTTTGAAGCAATTAACTATTTTGTTATTCAATTCTACTCGATACTCTAGATTTAGCTAACGATCCATGATTGGTGTAACGATCTCATGGTTGTAACGAATCCATAGTTTACCATGAGCAAAGATCGACATCTGCAACACGCACCGTGACTACAAATCCACAGAATGAAGTTCTTGTAGTTTTAAACGATTGTCGAAGTATTGCAAGACAGTGCAAAATTGGTTAAAAGTCAAATACGCTTTTTGCTAGGAAATCAATCTATTAGCTAATGCCAATGTGGTTCAGTGTGTAGTGAGAAGTGAAATATTAAGGTAGTTAGAATGAATACTCCATAATTAATTGAATAATAAAACACAATAATAAATGACAATTAGTATTCTAGCTATACAATCTAGCTACTCAAGCTGAAAAAAATTTAGTAGCTATTTTGTGAACAAAATAGGCCTATAGCAGCTCAAAAATAGGAATAATTATGCAAGAGTCAAACAGTAATGCTCTATCAAGATTTACATCAGCCATATGGAAATTTACGTAAGGTTTAGCGTGAGGTTAGCCTACTCCCCATGGTTTCTGAAGGCAAGAATGTTTGATTACAAAGTTTCAAGTTATGCTCAATTTGCATTCAAAAGGATTTTCTTAACTGGTCTTGACGTCAGCTAGTTTTGAACCATTAAAGTTGATTAAACAGTGAAAAAGTGGTTAAGCCTGAACTTGGTGTCATCAGTAACCATACTTGTATTAGCAATAGTGATCTCAAAGATAATAGACGTTAGTTGAGCCAGCATTCTTACGAAGTACAGCTTTCGTTTTCAAATTTGGGGAACTAGGGTTAGCTCGACATCAGTTGAGACCACTGATTGCATAGATACATATATTTTAATCATTTCATGTTACCTCTTGAAAATTCTAACGGAAGTAAAAAAATTCATGTCTAAATCTTGTGTAAAGATTGGCAAGTCTTGCTGTAACAGCTTTATCTTTTTTACAACATGAAATTGTTAAAGTAGCTAGATTCATATTTTGTGAGTCTGTTATCGAATTAATTTGGTCTATACATTCAAATTTTATCATAAGATTTTTGTTTCCTGTTCAGATAGTAACACAGATATTCTGATATTTGCTGTTCAGATATTTAACGCAAATTTTATTGTTTTAATGAATTTGCCTGTATCCAAATGCCATTTTTGCTGCATTGCTAAAAATAGGAAGTTGTTACATGGCAAGTGAGCTAAAGCTTCCGGCATTGAAAGTTGCAGTTTGTAAATTGGTCAAAATAATGAAACCATAAAAGCCTGCCGCAGTGATACTGAAGTTTGTTTGGCTATGTATAACCGAAACGTTTGTTTGCCCGAACAATATATTACTAGAGAATGTATTATATGATTTAATTCTTTAAAAATAGTTGGATCAGTCAAAAGCAATAAATATTGTTATCATAATAAAAGAAGTAGCAGTAATGACATTCATTTTTTGAGTTTGGTTTTGTGTTGCTGAATTATCGGGTTCAGCCGAGCTGTGCACATTTCAGCAAATTTCCCAAAACCAAAGATTTTATCTTTGGTTTTGTTGGCTTGTGACAAACCCTCCAGTAATCTGAATTTACTTGCCTAGAATGTTCTCTCTCTCTTGAGATAACACTGTGACTTTGGTTCCACTCATAGTTTTTTTAAATATGAGAATCTATTTTAGTTACTAATAAACATTTCAAACATACCTCATGGGATGACATCAAATCACAAGCTAGTTTTGCAACACTGTTACAATGCTTTTAAGAAAAACACAGTCTATTTAGCTTAACCCAAATCTTTAAAATTGTATTTTCTGCTATTGTTGAGCTGTTCAATGTAAAACCTGTGTACAATTCACCACCAGATGGCATATAAATAAGGAAATAGTTGTAGTGTGGGAAACATTAGGTAGGTTGTGTATCTATTCTGCAATCAATGGTATGTAATGTTGTCATGGATGTTCATTCAGGTTACAAAAAGGTTCTGAGCATTCCTTTTGGCTGTAACTAGCTACACTTGCAATTCAACAGTTTTTAAGCCGGTGTGTTTGCCGGGCACTCAGTATTGCGCGGGATGCGCTTTTCTATTTAATTGTTTTGTTGATTTTATTACAATAGCAACAAGCCCGAGTATCATATTTCATTTGTCATAGAATTAGATAATTCTTTGAAGAAATTTGTTTTTGTAATTTTTAGCATAAGCGTTTGATTCGTTATATTTTTAGATATTATTTATTACAATGTGTTCAATTGATTTTTTTTCAGTAATTGTAACCAATTCAGTGAAGATGAGCAGCACTGAGGTTGAGGAATCCTCAGCAGCAGGTGATGACTGGTCAAAATGATAGTTCTTACAAGGAACTATACTCATTGGATTTATTTCGTTTCTTTGTTTCACCTTGGTACCTCCGTTTTATTTATATGATTATTTATTTTACTTACTGAATCTACCATAACATCTTTATTCAAAATACATATAAACTATGATAGATTATGTGTTAAAATAATTTTAGTTTGTATAACTCTAAAGTAAACTCGTCTCTAAAGTAAATTTAATGGTAAATGTTTGGCATGTAGTAAAATGTCTGCCCTATACAATCTATCAAAACTTCGTTTTGCAACATAATGCTAACGCGGAGTATCATCAAAGTGCATCAGTGGTGGTTTAGAGAAAAATTTGAAAAGGACAATTGTTTGTTTTCAAATGCTATTATGTTTTTTTTTTAATAAAACAGTACCGTATTTATTTGTGTGTAACACGCAAAATTTGGTGCGGTTTTCAACAAAAAAATATGGTCCGCTCGACTAAAAATGGGCTACCCCTTACCAGATGACTGCTGCCGCATTTACTGAGGAAAGTTCAGCCATACATCTGATCATTTTTGTACAGACTGTTTGACAACTTACTTCTTTGAAACCGGCATGACAAAATAGATGCATGGCTTAAAGTGAAAATTCACTAATTGTAAAGAGGTGAAGTAACTGCTTCTCCACTTTGTCAATTGAGAGCAAAACATCAAACTTTTGACACCATTATGGCACACTAATATATTTATTGAAGGATGGACGGTTACAGACCCAAAATGATTCAGGCTTCATCATTAAGTACAAATTTGTAGCTTGCTGTATCCAAAAAAATATTTTTCATTCAAGATGTTTTTGTCAAGAATAGATAATTTAGAGATGTGTGCAATTTTTTGTTGTTGTTATTAGTTGCATATTCGCGATAGATATTGTAATGCCAACCGGAATGCAGTCTTTCTCTTAAACCATATACAGTTCAAATATACACCGATACATAATGAAAAAAAATAACATGTTTTATTCAAACGTTAAGGGCGCGCATTGTACTCAAATAAATACGGTAGTTGGCCCCTTTTAATAATATCCCATTTCATCTTTTTAAAGATAACCACTAGATCATCCTTATTCTCTTAAATTTTTTAGTTATGTTTCTGCTTATTACTATTAATTCTAATAAGTACTATTTTATTTATTATTCGCTTTGTTATTCATAGTGTGATTATTCTTGTTATTGTTTCTTTTTGCTATATTAGATGGGCAACTAGCTATCTTTTTTTATTTGTAAACTAAAGGATTTTAATTCTTCGTAATCTTTATGTTAGCCAGTGGCTGATAATTATTTGGTGAACTGTTATATTTTTGAATTTCGCTTAGTTTTGTTGCGTCAACTTGCAGGTGCGTTGGTAAGTTACGCTCTCTCTCTTTTCATATGCTTACCGACCAAATTTTTGACCACTTTTATTTTACCGTAAAAATTAATTTACGGTTTTTACCGAGATCAGCAGCCAAAATCCATTAATTTTGAGAAGTTAGCCCTTGTATATGCCTACAGCAGGTTTGTCAACCCATGTATATGCCTATAGTAGGTTAGCTAGCCCACGTATTTGCCTATAGCTGGTTAATTAGCCCACATTTGTGTGTAAAAGGTATGTTAGTCTATACCTTTAACAGGTTAGACTAGGTCGCAGTCCTTGGCGGGTTAGTTATTTCTTGCATAATGCATGTCTATAGAAAGTTTGTTAGCCCATATACAATATGTAGCTACAGCAGGATAGTTAGCTGATGTATATGTCTATAGCAGGTTAATTAATCTTTATCTATAGGTTAGTTGACCATGTATACGTCTGTAGCTGTTTTAATATAAATTTAAATTAATTACATTAGATAGTCTGATCTGAGAGATGGCATACCCAGACTATTGTTCATAGGTTTTACAACTATCGAGTTGGAATTTTAGACCTAAGATTACCTTCTTAGCATTCCCTGTGTATACCACCTCACACTGCTTACCTCATAGGTAATTCAGAGCAAGATGCTGCTGATGTTTCCAATGCAACTGGAGATGGTGCGAACTTCAGCAGTACTAACCTCATTGTCAACTATTTGCCACAGACTCTTTCGGATGATGCTTTTTACAATCTCTTTTCAGCCATTGGAACTGTAAGTACCTCGACTTTCGGGTAGTTTTATAACATTTTTAGCAAATATTTCATTGCTGTAAGTGTTGCCTTCATTTGTGTTACAAGTATTTTAAAAGCTTGATTTTGTAAACAATGTAAAGAATATAAACAATTTGTTCACTCAGATTTGTTTGATGAGGCGTAGGGAGTACATAATATGACATTTTGATGAGCAAGAGCAATTATCAGGATAATTACTGTAAAACCTCTAATTGAACGTCGCCTATATTTGAACAGCGCCTCCAATTGACCGCAACCCTGAGAGAAGGGTTGAAAAATAAAGCGCCATGCTAAATGCATACCAAAATGTGCTAAATGCAACGAGTAAAAATATTGCTCTGCAAAACAATTGTTTGGGCGTCAATATTGACTAGTTCAGCAGTGCATAAGAAGAGTTTAGGTCAGAAGACATTGTGGAAGGTATTGGACAAACAGAAGCAGCTCGTTCCATAGAAAGCAACAATCAGAACGCAGCTATCCGAGCAAACGATTGAAATATTTTTGTTTTAAAAACGTTAATCTTTGTTTCTGCAAGTAATACAAGTATCTTTCGTTTATGTCACTTTTTCATGAATATATATTTGTAACATTTCCTTGATTGTTACTATATAACTTGTAAATTTGCAGATTATAGCATATAATTTAATAGCATCCCTGCAGTTATCTTAACCCGGTTTATAATGGATTGATGCTCATAACTCCTCTTTTATTACTCATAAAAAGCTAGTTTTGGCTGCAAACTGTAGCAGACATATCAATGAGTGCAATGAGCTTTTATTCAACATTCTTGATATAGATAAATATGTTTTCAAATTTAGAATGAAATAAAAAATTGAAATCTCTAACAACTTGCAATGCACAGGCTATAGTATCATTGCAGATTAATTGCAAACAATAGATAACAACTGGTAGAAATATCTCTCGGTTCCCCAATTCATATTTCATTTAGCGATCTTTGACAAGTTAAGAGGTAAGTTAGCAGATTTATTGCATCTAAAAGGTTTAACATCGCTCCACCGGAAAGAGAGGGCAAAATATAGGCGACATTCACTTCGCCCAAAAAAAGGGCCAAATTTATTTTCCCGAAATTCTGCCGAGCCATTTGAAAAATACAATGCCAGCCTCTATTTGAACGCCACCTAAAATTGACCGCCATTAAAAAAGAAGGGTTGAAAAATAGAGCGTCATGGCATTCAATTAGAGGTTTTACGTAAGTTTTTCTCCGGAGAGAAGGAAAGTTAATGTCTATATGGACTTCTTTTTGATTTTCTAGCTCAAGTTTGTTTGATGATTGATAGCATTAAAGGGAGAGGTCAGCATTTCACCCTCACCCATAGTGAGCAAGTAGTGTGAGCTGGTAGTGTGAGCCGGTTTGGTGGCTATGCTTAAGTCATGCAACTATTATAAAGTTATAGGCTTTAATCGATTTGTGTTTCTGACAAGAATGTTGGGAGTCTACATTTAATTCCTATCATTCACAGTAATGCTCCAATTCAATAATTTGATTATTTTTTAGTACTCCAATTAAATTGGAGTAATCACACAAATAGTAAGTTCCATTATTATAGAAATTAATGGAATTGAAATGAATTCTCCAATAAATAGGTTATTTGTAAAAGGAGGCCTTAACATACAAGCTATTACATTTTTATAGCTTACAAATCATAAAGTGGTACGGGACCCTAAGACAGGATATTGCTTCGGCTATGGCTTCGCTAACTATGCCACTGCTGCCGATGCTGCAACTGCCATCACCAAGCTGAATGGACTCCGACTTTTGAACAAGACTCTCAAGGTTCGCCTCTTTGTACAGCTTGAACGGTCTTAGTTCGTTACAAGTGCCATTATAAAATAGTAGGTGGTCGGTAAACCACGCTGCAGTATATGTTCTTTCAATAGTTGTCTGCTCTTCATTCTATAATAACAAGTAATGGTAACTCCTGCACTCATCCGAACTGTATGATGGCATTCAGTTGTTATATAGTCAATTTTTTATGTACAATTTTAGTTTGTTGTAGAATCTGCTTTGTACATTTAAACTGTCACATAACTGTTATATCAAGTATTCCCTTTGTGAGTACACTGCACAGTCATACCTCAACATGCTAGTGTCTCAAAATATGAGAAGTTTGAGATGCAAGGAAAATTCTGAGATAAATTTTGTCTTGTGATACGAGACAGTTCTTGGTAGTTGCTTGATTGCGCAAGAGGCCGCTTATGAAAACAGCATCACCCGGTCTCTCTATTCAGATCAGTTTGAAAAAGTGTTAAAAAGGCCAGCTAAAAGTGAGTTGAAAACCGAGTTAAAAAGAGGTAAGCCGGGAGAACAAAGAAAATCAAATTAGAAATAATTTTAGTAAAAATTCAAACTTATAATTAAGTGAGTGTTTAGCAAGCTACTTCATTTAAATTAAATTTAAAGTTTATGTTACGTTGCGTCACAAAAGTGTAGCGTAAGGTAAGGAAGATAGTGAAGGTAGGAACACCATACAGTTACTGTACTGTACATAATGTTACATTTTATGGCAGATCATATCCACTAGATAAGTATATGTTACTTTGCGCGCATAGGTAGCGAATTAGCACATTGTAATGTAATATCTTGTTTTTATGTTTTTTCCGAGACTTTTTTTTCCGAGTTTTTTCCGAGCGGATTAATTTGTTTATAGTTATTTTACATAGGAAATATTGATTTGAGATTCGATAGAATTGACACACGACCTCGGTCCCGGAATGCATTAAACGCGTATATCGAGGTATGACTGTAACTCATTAATGTTTTTCATCCCAGAAACCTGTGTTACGTCTAAAATGAATTTTGCAAATAGTTATGCATAACAATAAAGTAATTTAATTCTACAGTAGCAATGCAATGCACTAAATTAGTTTGAAGAGCATTTTGATGTCACTTTACTTGAAAAATATGCGAAAGTAGGTGTAGCTGCAACAATGCAGGAGATGGATAGTCCATAGGTAGAGGTGGTATTAGAAATATGCAATGTGACTTACTCCTATGTAGACTATATGAACACTAGGTATTTAGCTTTAGTATCTTTCTATTCTCAGTGTTTTAGTTTCACTTTCACCCGTGTTACATTTCTTTTTATCATTTTCATTTTCCGGAGATTTTAAACATAACATGGTGAAATTGGTTTGGGTCTAGAGTCAAATATCAGCTCACATTTTGCACTTGATAGATATCCTGGAAATAATGGTATGTTTAAACAGTAATAAATAGCGGTTTAACTGTGCATCAGCTTTGACCGTAAGCTACATCATCCTCAACTGTACATCGTGAGTTAGATTTTGTTGTTGAAGTATCAAGTGCTTATAAGTTCGTTTGGCAGCGTTTATGATCGTTAGGCTTTTTTGTTAGGTTGCCTATGCTAGACCTAAGTCAGAGAAGACCAAAAACTGCAATCTCTACTTAACTGGTCTCCCACTGACTGCAGATGAGGCCTTATTGAAGGAGTTGTTCTCTCCCTATGGTACTGTAATCAACTGCAAAGTGCTCATGAACCAAGAAACCAGTGAGTCACCAGTCAGTCCTTTGCAGTTTGTAATAGGAATGTCTATAACGCTTAGAGTGTCATAGTCTTTGCTATCGTACCAAACTTTGCTATTGTTGCCTCCCCCTCCGTTGTTAATATCATACTCTTTGCAACTGTAGACATTCATGAACGACGCCTTATTTTAATCACTGTTTTTAATTAAATTGTGATAATTGCTTGGATGAGGAGAGCACTGATTGTTTGAGGATAGTTGCTATATTGCGATTCTTTATCCAGATCAATAGTCCAGTTTACGGCCTTATGGACTGAGAATTTTAGTCACTTTTGAATTACCCCTTTGCTCCTGTAATCCAATCAGCTGTTGGCTAGACTTCCTGCATCATGGCAGCGAGACTGTTTTTAAGTGCTGTTTACATTAATGAGAAGTAAACCACCTTTTTTACAATCTCTCTCCGCAAGTTGGTGCCAACAGTTAGCAAATGATCATCTTTAATGACCCGGGCTTTAGTAGAATAGCAGCGAGTTAGGAAGCACAAGCTACTGACATAGTGCTTCTGACGTATGCTTCTCAGAAAGCTGGAGTTCAATATTATCAACGCCTATAACATTAGGTACCATACAGGATGAAAATATCCGATGGATATAAAAATTCGCGATTTCGCGAGCAGTAAACTCCGCGAATTATTAAATTCCGTGAATAATTAGTTCTATTTTTTATCACAAGGGAGAATAACTACTGCATCAAGTTGAAAACTAGTTGCTAGGCTAGTTTTTAATATAACTACTGAACGTAGGTGAGTTCCAAAACATTTTTAAAATCATTGCCTAGGCTTTGAGCTAACACCATTGCCAATGCATCACATTTATTTACAAAATTATTCAAGGTTGTCACAAGATAAGCAGAATGGCGTCATAGCGAAAATAGCCACTAGGCAGAAGTACTAAACGTAGACGAGTTCCAAAACTTCTTTAAAATCATTGCCGGGGTTCTGAGTTTTATTGCCATTGCAGCAAACTTTACAAAATTATTCAAGGTTTTTACAAGTAGTTCGGCATGGCTTCATCATCGCAAAAAAGCTCTCCTAGTCTTTATACATTGAAATCAACTCCATCAATCTTGAATACCGAAGTTGAGGACGATCATGATTCTGATCTGGACATTATGGTATGTATTTGATGTGCTGTGCAGATATGTTTTTTCATTATTAACTGCATTAGTTAATTCTTTTGTTTAAAACTGATCGCTTTCATTAAATACTTCAGCTATTGTTTTTGTACTTCCTTGACACTTGTTAAGATTTTTTTCTTTTTTGTGTTTACTGCAGACTGAGAATAAAACAACCTACTCCGATTACGAAAACTAGAGACAAGTAGTAATATTCATCAAGGCAGGAATATTGGCAGAGAAGCAACCAGTCAACCTAGACCCCTTCATTGACAACAACTCCTTGATATCGCTGCAGCAAACATGATTAAATTATATATTTTATTTCATGTATAGGTATATTATAATTTATTACAAACTTGAGTGTACAAATAAAATTTTACAAACGATGAATGGAGTAAATATTAACAGTTTAGTTTATATTGCGGTTGTCTAGAGCAAAAAAATTAAACTGAGACTCTTGATAAGTGAATACTAGCGTGTAATGGCGCTCTCCGACTAGTTATTTTGGTAATAGCAGCTCTACATCGCTGTTACTGTCTTGGGTAGATGTTAAAGACGATTCTCTTGCTACTACATGGCTGGTAAGGAAGTTATCATCAGAACTCTCCTCGTAGCTTACTATTGCAAAGTTCTGCCGGCTGGCCAAAGATTTGTGCTCGTAAAGGCGTTTTTGCTCTTTTTTTAAATCAGATATATTCTCCTCGTAAGTAGCTGCGGTCACTTCTATCTGAATTTCCAGACTTCCCTGAATGATTCGTGATCTTCTAAAAATGACATACACCACCCTTGCAATCATTGTTCTTCCGTGTATGATGAAAAATCTCTCTCTCACACTAAAACAAATAATGAATTGGTAGGGATGGAAAACATGAATATTGCGTTTTACCGAAGAACCAAAGTAAGATTCAACTAATTTAGTAAATGTGAAAAACTCATTACTTACCACAAATTGTTGGTTCATCAAAGGCCTCCAAATCTGTGAATATTCGTGAAAACTTCTGAACGCAACAAAAAATTTATAGCTTAGTACGATCCACCCGTAGTTGTAAGCTAAATAGAAAATGGAACGCACAATGCGCGCAGCCGCGCATGCGTAATGTTAACTCTATTGCTAGACGTAATAGAGTTAACTTTTCCTAGAGAGTGGCAGTTTTCAGCCGCGAATAAATTCATCCGCGAATATGCATGAAAAGACAATTTTCGCGAAATATAACTCCGCGAATAAATTCATCCTGTACGGTATTCCCAATGCCTATAACATTAGGTATTTCCAACGCCTATAACATTAGGTATTTCCAATGTCTATAGCATTAGGTATTTCCAACGCCTATAACATTAGGTATTTCCAACGCCTATAGCATTAGGTATTCTCGGCGAATACAACATTAGGTAGTCCCAATGCTTAAGTCATTACATATTCCCAGGCCTATAACATCACTGTAGGTATTTTCAACAGGGTTGGAAAATTATTCCGGTGCGGTAAATACCGGGGGTATTTTTAATAATTGTTTTCCAACAGCATCTCATTTCTTGTAGCAATAAACTATGCATGAACCAAATTGTTTGCAATCATAAAAATAATTGACTAATTTTCAATATAATTCCATTTTTTTTAATTTATCCCAATTATTATCACTTTCCTCAATTTACTCGCTTTTTCCCTCACTTCATTTCGAATTTTCCCACTTATTTTTGGATTTTCCCCACTCTCCTGGGAAAAAGTGTTTTCAACATCCAAAATAAAACCCGCCTATAAAACTAGTTGGTCTTTTGTTGTGTCAGCTTATTGAAGAAGTACGTGGAATTGAATTTTTCACTGTCCTTAACAAAAACCTCTGTATACCAGCTGATCGCAATACCTCTTCACTAATTTTAAAATGTGTGTCTGATACATATTTTTCCATATTGACAGTAGCCTTTAATAAACAATAGCTTGCATAGCAGAATAACTTCCACTCCAACTATATATTTGTAGTGAAATGCGCTGGTACTGGCTTTATCTTGCTTGCCACCACCACCGAATGTACTGCAGCCATAAACGCATTGAATAATACAAAGCCCCAAGGTTTTTTGCGGAACCTCGAAGTCCAGTTCGCTTACAGCAGCGTAAGTAAATTCCAACATATCTTGCTTCCGTTACACTCAAGTTTTTACACGGAAGCTGTACTCCAGCTACGCAGTAACATAAATGAATTCGGTTTTAGACCTAAACAAGAGTGGCAAGAGTTATTTGAAATTTAAAGTACATAAAAGTATTTTGTTTGCTCATTCATTTTAAAACATCACTTTGTTTTGTTTCCTATAGTCTGTCATTCGCTGTACATTACAGAGTACATGTAATGTACGAAGTACATTACATGTACTCTGTAAATGTACGAATATGTATTAATAATGTACGAAGTACATTACATAAGTCTGTCATTTGCTGATGAAGCAATGCCGAGTATGCATTTCTACTGCTGCTTGCGCAATAGTTTTTATCTGTAAGTCAGCAAAACACATTTTTGCATTTTGGCAAAACATGATCATAAGTTGGATCATTATATTTCACTAAGTGGCATCTTAGCAACATATCATGCGTTGCAACAATAGTGGTATTGACAGTGGGCATTAGTCTGAAATCATACCAAACCTGCAGAGAATTTGGCTATATAGGAAACACCCATAATTTTAATAATGTGTCCTTGTCATTATGGACAAGCTGTATGAAGAGATTGGATGTTAAAATCACTAAATGAAATGCAGTTGCCTGACCACAATCTTGGGCCTCTACATCACTTTCCATTTTTCCATAGGTTAAAATGCTTAAAGATTGACTTGCAACAAAATTCACATTAAAGTTATTTGGTATCAAAACATTCACCATGTCTTACTCTGCTGCGCTGTAGGTGCATAATATGTGAAAATGTGATTACAAGCTCGTAAAAGCCCAAAAACGAACAGTTAATCGCCGCCATCACGAAACTGCCGTAGATAAGAATCTCATTCCAAAACAGCTCAAAGGGGACGTAGACGAACATGATTGCTTCTATTTACATTTCCGTGCAACCTCACTCGTCGAAATGTTTTCACAAATATACTTCACGCATTCAATAAAACCATGTCTATTGTCCATGCGCGTCTATTTCATCATCATCATCATCGTAAGGCTGTCACTTTCAGCACTGATATATTATAACTTATCGTGAAAATTCGTTTAATTTTTTTACTTTAGCTCGAAGGAGTACATATCATTCACTAATAAACATGACGAGCTTATTGGTTAACTGTGATAATCGAAAAATGTTGCAGAAATTATTTGCGCTGTTTGGCAGGATGTATGGGTCACATGATCAGATTATGACTAGACGATTAGACCAAGCCGAAACAAAACTGACATAACGAGCATCTATATTTGATACGGGTGTTTTTTATAAACTAGTGCTACGAGAAGTTTTCTATTGAGTCTTTTTAATAGCCTTTCAATTCCTGTGAGAACGTCACGTGTCAACACAATAACCAAATGGATTGACTTCGTCAGAGAGATAAACTGATTCCGCTCTACGGCAGTTTCGTGATGGCGGCGATTAACTGTTTGTCTTTGAGCTTTTAAGAGCTTGTAATCACATTTCTACATATTTTGCACCTACAACACAGCAGAGTAAGACATGGTAAATCTTTTGATACCAAATAACTGTAATGTGAATTTTATTGCAAGTCAACGTTAAAGCAAAAATTCTTATCTAATATATATTGCTTGCAGAATTACAATTTTCCCGGGAAAAACACAGCACTTTTTGGATGGCAGGGAAAAATAGCTGAAACCGGAAAAATTGGTATTTACTGGGAAATTGGAAAAAAACTACAATTCATAAAAAATTATTCTGCTATCAAGTAAATTATCATTAGTCTTTCATAGCATGGGAATTCACTGCGCATACTGAAAATTCATGATTTAAGCTGATATTTTGACTTGGTTAAAATTCAATTTTTGATTATGGGCGTATGAGCCAAATATTTGCCGAGTTGACAGCCACTCAGTCTGGAAGTAGATTGAAGCTGTCTAGACTAAATTACGCTTGGAATAGACAAGGCTGCAAAGCTGACATTGTGTGCCACACACTTAGGAGGGCAAGGACAGTGCAACCTTGCTTGATTATCAACTGGGAGAAACATTGTTAACTCCATTGCCAGTTTCATATTTTAGCTGCGTAAGTTGCTGTTTGTCATTAAATGTCAAACAAACAAATAAAAAAAGTCTATGTTGCATGACATTTGTAATCAAGGTTACAATCTGCATTTTATGTCAGTTAAAATAGCAGTATTTTTATTTTATAACAGTTCAAGGTTTAAGTAAATACTTTTCAGTGCATAAGAATCAAAATGAGAAATGTTTCAACTTTCAAAATCTTCATGAATTTGCCATTTTAATTTTTCTCATAATTTTTCCAGTTTTTACCAGGATTTTCTTTGAGGTAATTAGTGCTCTGGTAAATATTTATTTACCATGATTGTTTGTGTTAGAAGTACTTGACTGAAACTTCAAAACACTGGAATTATGTATAGTCTTTGCCTTAGCAATTTCTACCTAATACATATGCATGTGCTAGAAAAGCAGTCTGGCGGTGCAATCAGCCATGTTGGTTAGGGCAAGTGTTGCCCATCTTTGATTGTCTATGCGTTTACAGGATAGCAAAGCTAACGTGAACCAAAGTTATGTTCCGCCATCCAATCAGGCGTCTTCTGCTGGACCCATGCGATCATTGAAGGCTAATCATCTGTAAGTACTGTTTTTGCATGTTGTGACACAGAGCAGTCTAATTCTAGTCTTATAGCAAGCCTTGTGACACACATCAGTCTAGTCTTATAGCAAGCCAAACAGAAAAAAGTGTCTCGATTATTTTTTTCATGTTTGTTGCTATTTCTTTTACAGCCGCAATAAACCATTGGGACACCGTCTGGAAACAGGTGTTGTGACGGATCCAAGTCTTGCCCAGAGATCAGAACTGGGAGTTGTCATATTCGTTAGAAATTTTCCTCTCACTACTGATGAGGAGAAACTTTATAGTCTGTTTTCTCCCTTTGGTGTCATCCGCAAGGTAACATTCTAATACTTTTCATGCTTGTTTTTCTCTTATATCATTTGTTGTGAGTTCTCTTCTCTTGCAGCAGCTGAATTGATTGTGGCCTGACTTGTTGCAGGTGAATGTCATGCGAAATGAGTCGGGTCATCCTCGAGGTTATGGCTTTGTAACGATGGCTAATGACGACGAGGCAGTGAGGGCAGTGCTAAAGCTTAACAGATCCACCTATGAGGATAGGACTATCGAAGTTCGATTCAAAATGGCGGTTGGTTGTCTTAAAATATTTAATACTTGAAGGCCTAGGCCTGAGATAATTCAGGGAATTCTTATATCAGCTGTTCCTGTTCCAGGCACTTCCTGTTTGTGTAAGGTTACTAAATTTTGGTCGTTTGGTGCGGAATACGTTTTTGGTCTAGTTCCAAAGTTTTAAATTGATTGGATTAGCTCTTAAGATATTGCCTAAATAGTAGTTTAAAGCCAAGTAGTTTCAATTTGTTTTTGTTGTACTTCAAGTTTATGTGAATTTTCGAAATTCTGGTTGTTTTGTACATAATATGTTTTTAACAAAGTTTGAAAGTTTTAAGTTAATTGAATCATTAGCTCTTTAGATAAAGCCAAAATACCGAGGGTACTTTAAAGCGACCAAGAAATGTAGAAATGACTGCTGATTGAACACTAGTTTCTAATGACACACTGATAGAGATTCTTAGTAACAAAGGATCAAAAATCACAATCCGTTCCAGAAGGTTGTTCGAAAACCGAATTGTTCGAGATCCGAAACAGGTTTTCCCATTAGAACTAATGTACTGTATGTAAGTTTTAATCCGTTCCAAGTCGATTTAACAACTTCGGTAGAGTATTTTTTAACATTTTACACCATAAACTGTACTGTATAGTGCATACTATAAATAAAAACAGGTAGATAAAGATTGTGTTTAACTTTAAAGATTTTCTATCTATGATGATGAAAAAAAAACGAGTAAACATTTCTTATGCTTTGCTCTTAAAACATCGAAAACATTAAAGGTTGACTTGCAACAAAATTCACATTACAGTTATTTGGTATCCAAAGATTCACTATGTCTTACACTGCTGTGTTGTAGATGCAAAATATTTGGAAATGTGATTACAAGTTCTTAAAAGCTCAAAAACGAACAGTTCATTGCTGTCATCACGAGAGTGCCGTAGATTAGAATCCCTTTCCAAAACGGCTCAAATGGGACCTAGTTGTACAAGATGGCTTTTGTTTACATTTTCACACACTTTCAATCTACGGCCGTTTCGTGATGGCGGTGATTAACTGTTCGTTTTTGAGCTTTTAAGAGCTTGTAATCACATTTCCACATATTTTGCACCTACAACACAGCAGAGTAAGACATGGTGAATATTTTGATACCAAATAACTGTAACATGAGTTTTGTTGCAAGTCAATCTTTAAAGGTTGCGATACAAATCCAAAAATCGCAGAAATTGATAATGAAACAACAAAAGATGCAACAGATCAGTTACATCAAAAATCGTGTGGAAAAGAAAATAGATACAGCAATAGTACGTTTACTTCACATCTTTGAAGAAGAGTCCTCCTTCAAAACAATTTAGGGTAACTCGACTGGAGGAGTTTTGTCCCTATAAAATCTCTTCAGTAGAGTCGACATTCTCCCAAATGGCTCCTTTTTGTAAAGAGTTAATGACACGAAACTTCTTTCTTTGTTTGAGAACCTTCCGAAATTGGTTCATAACAATGTCGATAAACGTACAAACATGCTGTTTCCGGAGCTGTTCCGAATATTTAATGCAAAGGCGCTTGTTCCGGTTTGGTTGAGAACCGAATTTATGGTCGAGATCCGAGACGAACAAAGCTCAAATTTTTTGGTCGAAAGCCGAAGCATTCGAGAGCCGAGGTTCCGCTGTACACTATCAGACTCGGTGTACTGCAATCATTGGTTCTTTAGTCATCTTTAAAATACCACTTTTTTCAAAGAGTGTGACGAAAAACTATGTACTTTATTTAATTTTTTTTTCGTTGAGTTTTGTAAGCTTAGTGCTTCACTATGAATTCAGTTAAAAATGAATTTTGCTATTCTACCATGTAAGTACTTTCACAATCGATGGAAAGTTTTTAATACGGCCTAGGCTCAGGAGACTTGCTTGTATATACAAGACTAGCTATACTAAACGGCGTTGCCTGGGTAATAGAAAAGTCTGCACAGAAAATTGATTTGTATTTACCATATAACAACATTTGCCATTTTAATTTTCAAACTATGTATCATGTAGTTTGAGAAGTGTTTTGTGTAGTTGAAATATGTTTAAAAAAACAACTGTAAAAGTTTTTAAATTTGTCAAACAACTGTAACTTTCAAACTTCTTATCATGAGGAAAATGTTTTGTGCATTAATTAAAAAAATAAAACAGCTATAAAAGGGTTTAGATGTAAATGTGAAATAATTAGCAAGTAATAGCTAAATTAAAGAATAGAGAAAGCATAATATTATTATGCTTTATTAGTTATCTTGAGGGGTTGACTGATGTTCTAAAAAAAGAATCAAGGAGATTGACCTCCTAGAAGCTGAGATATAGACAGCCAAACACAGGTCTACCTAATAAAGAATCAGAGGAAAACCCTTCGAAAATCCCGAAAACTGTGACGTATAAAATCGACTTAATGGTCATGTGCCGGAGTTGCGCACCCTTACAGCCGTTACTTATAATGATTGTTTTGGCTACGAGATGTGAAACGCTTCTCGCGATAGTAAATAATTTACATACTAGCTCTGGTTTCTCAGGAAAATCATCCAAACATTGTGTGGTAAAGGCATTTGCCCACAACCCCTCGCCATGATTTTTTAAAGCAGAAGAGCAGATTTTGACTATTGTGCTTCAAATTTTAACTCGATCTCCACGGATATGCTCCGAAGATCATCTGTTCAACGAACGGCGCGTGTATAGTCTATATGCGATATCCGCGATTGCAGTTTGTTTAGAATAAGAAATAGGAATGGGACTTTTTGTTCCTTCATCATTTTTCTACTGTGTATCTACTGCAGCATTCAGTTGATTTTCATGATTATTGTCACTATTAACAGACTGGAAGTTCACTACAGCCATAATCTTAAAAAGACTAACTTGACAGTGCTGCTCTTGCTATAAGAAAAGAAAACGATAACTTTTGCTTTGATTTTTCTATTGATCTATTATCTTATCTATGATTATTTTTTATGATTTATATAATATTCATAATGCATATTATACAAAATAATAATATAACTGCGTATAGAATAAATGATGTAACTAATATAATTTGTAGAAAATTCCAAATGATAACCGAGATTGATGATTGATTTAATTGATTCTATTTATTAGCTATAGTTAAAAAATCTGAACAACGCTAAAGATGAGTCTGAATAGGGAAGCTAAGTAGGAGAACAACAAAACTGAGCTGAACTAGCAAGATAGCGAAATGTTGCGAAATAATAGATGCGTGTAATTATTTTATGCTAAAACTAATCTACACGTCAGAGGGACTGGTCCGGAATTTTAGGAGCGATAATTGTTAGGCCCAATTTGATTGTTCTATACTTCCAGGGATTAAACCAATTAAAACGCCGTGATTGTTATAGGAGAGCGCATTAGTTGGCTTAATTGACCAATGACACACAAGTCGATTTCATACGTCATATATTGGTGATTACCAAAACACTTTTGTTTTTTGGTAGACCTGTGTTTGGCTGGCTATATCTCAGCTTCTGGTTGGTCAATCTCCTTGATTCTTTTTTTAGAACATCAGTCAACACCTCAAGATGAATAATAAAGCATAATAATATAATGCTTTCTCTATTCTTTAAGTCGGTTTTGCTACGATTACAATAAAAGATGATTTGGTAGTGATATAATTAATACAAACTGAGAAAACAAAATAAAAATCCTGAATATCTTGAATTAATAATAACAATTCTTGCATTGAAGTGTGTATAAAGAAGATTACTGTTTCACCAGAAGCTATCCATCAAAACTTTGAATATGACGATACTGGTACTTTTCGATACTGGTAAAAATGTTAAAATAAGACCTCGTACTGTCTTTGTCTGAATGAACAGAGAGAGAATGTCGAGGCTTTTCCTATGGAGATAATATAATTGCCCACTTGAGAAGAATTGGCCTTGACCCCAAGTATAGTAATTGAACCTTGCAAAAAAAATTTCTTAACAGGAGCATCGTAACGTGTGGGCGCAGTGCTAAAATAATTAGCGTGTGGATACGGTATACGGCATATGATAACCGCTTGATGAAGATGCCTTATGTAGCTCAGTGGGAGAGCGCTTGGATTAAAGACTTGCGGATTCATCGTGACTTCAAATCCATCAGAACGAGGAATTTTAATTCCAAGATTTTCCCACGACCAAACGAGCTGAGCGAATGTTTGAAAGTTTTTATGATAAATGCATGTGCACACAACTCACGAAAATTATTCATCAACAACGTCGCAAACCCTTGTATCTAATTTAACCATTTTTCTGTGGAGTCGTTTTAGTATAACAATGATACAAAACACATATAAACCTATTTAAATATATTACCAAGTCTTTGAAAAGTGTCGACATATTCTTAAAACTTACCCATCTGAATGGATTATACGCAAATCGACAGATTAATTTTGCTGAAAATTGTTATTAAAACTTGCTAAGCCTTACTTTGATCAAAATGAAGGCCGGCAATTGAAACGCCGAGCGATAGAGAATAGAACCATTAAGTCGTGCGCATTTCACGAAAGAATAACGTGCACATTTCACCAGTCTATAGCATTGGCGAATTGCTGAAGGTTTCTGAAATTAACGTAGGAGTACTGAAATTGTTTCTTTTTTGCCGATTTCAAAGTAACTGACATTTTGGAAACATTTGAGTACTTTGATATTCTAACTGATGTCCAAAGCAGTGGAAGTAAAGGAAATGATGATTTTTTTTAACGATTCTTATGAGATTATTACAATATTTAATTATAAGTTTGGATGACTATTGAAGTGTTATAGTCACACTAACAACATTGATGATGGGCAATATGTTACTGTTATTATTATTTTTAAATAGTTTTGTTGAATAGATTTTCTAAAAATCTATATAATTGTCACAACTTCTTGATATTGTTAGCTATGACGTTTTGAAATGTAAACAAAATTGTGCATTGGTTTTCTATTATTACTGTATTACTATATTAATAATATTGGTTATTCTAATAATATCAGTGCATTTTACTACTAATATTGCATTTCTCCTATTGCTGGGTGAGAGATTTAAACATATAATCCTCTCCTGTCATTATTGCTGTTTGTCATGACCAAACACTATTTTAAATAGATTTTCTAAAAATCTATATAAATATCACAACTTCTTGATATTGTTAGCTATGACATTTTGAAATGTAAACAAAATTGTGCATTGGTTTTCTATTACTACTATATTAATAATATTGCCCTAGGACACTTATATTTTGCTAGTATTTAGTTTCGTGAGTAGCATACAGAGTAAAATTTCACTGCAACTTAATTTCGCAGCTCTGATGAGTGCGAAAATATAGTGATATGAAAATAAATGCAGTGGAACAAACATAATTAGATTCCTCAGGTTCAGTTCACCGCAGGCCTGTATTCACTGGTTGCAAGTTGGGGTGGCTAATGTTAGGCGACTAGTTATGAACACCTGGGGGTGTTGAGGGGGGCGGTGTGCGCCCCCAACAGGTTTTTCTTATGTAGGGCCTCAGCCGGGCCTCTTGTGTGAAGTTTTAAAAAATTTTATCGGAAAGTATCAACATTTTTCTATTTTTTGAGATTTGTTCTGCTTTAGGTGATGAGACTGACGAGACGTTTTTAAATTGAAATAGGTAAAACTTGACCGCAGTTGAAATGCTCAAAAAAGACATATTTTTCTTTTGAGTGTTTTAACAAAGATCAATTTTGCCGATTTTATTTTAAGTTCATACGGAAATTTCCACGCTTTCGATGGGACATGGCCAAGCGGATGTTTGGTAAAACTTGATATTTTGCAAACCTTTATAAAGGTCGTTAACAAGAATATTTTGCCACTGATGATGATAATAATGACGCCTAAGAACTACTAAAAGTTTATGTTTGTCTCTATGGCTTCGAATCAAGTGATATTTTACAGCGATAAAACCGTCTTCATAGCCGTCGGGCAAATAACTTTTCGAATAAATGATGTTGAGGTTGAGTTATCTGAAGCAGTTTAACATTGCGTGGGAACGGACCAAACAAATCCGTTCGAGTTAACCTTGTGTTTGAGATGAAATGTTACATTTCATCCAAGGGCGAGTTATCCGAGTTTGACTGTACTTAGCCGTGGAAAGTTCCTAAAAAGTTGGGACGGCTCAGCCTGCCAGCCGCCCCAGGGAATACGGGCCTGGTTCACCAATAAGAAAAAAAATTCAATTTGGGACTAGTTTGTAATTGTGAACCGCAGGTAGAATGGTGTGGGCGAGGTCGATAATGCAATTTGATCGCTTGCTGCCATTGTTTCTTGGACTATCAATGAACAAAGCTATTTAATTTCGTGTTTTCGCTCGTTCATTATGATAGTTTAGTTTTGCACATGAAATTTTCGCGAGAGGATGACTCCGCGAAAACGCGAAAGTTAAATGAGGCGAATACATAAGTGTCCTAGGGTGGTTATTCTAATAATATCAGTGCATTTTACTTTTAATATTGGCCAATATTGCATTTCTCCTATTGCAGGGGGAGAGATATAAACATGTAATCTTTTCCTTTCATTATTGCTGTTTGTTGTATATAATAACACCCACACCCAGTACATTACAGCTACCATTGCAGTTATCTTATTGCACTGCAGTGCCATTTGACTGCTAATATTGCATTTCTCAACCATCAGTACTCTTTCTTTTTTCCAATATCACTTTGGTCATGGGCTGTATGAAAGGGGAATTTCTAGTAATAGCTATAGCTGCAACGACACACATACGACCAACTTTGAGAAAATATATATATAGATTAGGTTTCAAAGTGGAGCTCCTCATAGTGGTGTTACGCCGTACAGTTGCAGAAGACAATTCCATGTTCATAGATTTTATTTTAAGAAATGTGCACTTTAAGGTGAGGCTAGAGCAGATTCATACTGGTGGAAGAACCATTACGCACTTGGTAGGTGCGCAACCATTACGCACGAACCATTACGCACTTACTGGTGATATTACTTAGATCTTTTCGGACATTTGACTGTTTATTGATATGGTTTTACAGGAAGCATCTGCAAATGCTATCCATAGCAACGCTCAGATACCCAGCCAAAATTCCCACATTGACCCTCAAATGGAAAGTGTACCCCAATACGCCGATCACATGTATGATGGACCTATTTACAATGAACGAGAAGTGTTCAGCGCCCCTAAACCGGTATGGTACCATAACTACATAGTATTTTTATGAACTCGAGTGAAACATGTCTTCGGAACATGTGTCAGTCCATATCAGACACATCCTTCGCTTGGTATTGTCATCTGCTAATCTACAGCGCACTGCCTCCATGATTTTAAAGTGGAGTCGAACACACTTCCGCTGTGTAAAAATACTTTTTATAATAAAATTATTTAAGACAAACACGTTATTATTGCCTTCGGAGAACTGTAATGCTTGGGATATTTTCTTCTTTATAAGTTCTGCAAAGAAACATGGCTTATGCGTTCTGAACCATGCCAGACATTCTGGTTTTATTAGTTGCAGAGGCATTTGAATCTCACACCTTATTTCCTTTTAAAAAGTATGCTTTTTTGCTTTGGATCTCTTGCGTTTACAGGCTGTGAATTCATAATTAGTTATAATTTTTTGTGGGCAATACTCCTGGCAGCACTGGGTGATGCCCATAGTCATCTTTAGGTCATGTAAAAAACTTACTATTTTGAAGAGTATTACTCACTCCGATGTAAGTAAATAGTTACTCCTATTTGAGCCAGCTTGTGTTCGAAGAGTCTCTCAGCTGGATTGTCTAGATAAGATTAAATCAGTGTTTATTTACTAGCGTTTGCATTTTTGAATACCCTTAGCCATTAACTCCTGTCTTTGGTTTAAATGATTCTTTTCTATAAAATGTTAACATTACTTTTGCTAGATTGTTTGTGGCAAGTAAGTTAGCTGGGTAAAATGGATATAACTTATCTATTATAAATGAATATGCACACGAGAATGAGAGAATAAGAGAATGTTCTTCTGTTTGGAAACCAATGCCACAATATTATAGACAAAATAGAATAATGTAGTTACGAATAATCAAACAACCAAAATTATCAGTTAATACACAATTTGGAGTTCCCTCCCCTTGACTTTCAGTAAGTTGGTAGGTCGTTACTCTGGACTGCTGCTCATAGCTTTGCATGAATTTGGTTGCTCAGCCGTGGACGATTTCAACTGCAAAGATTTTGTCTTTTTCCATGGGAATTCGGCTATCAGTTTTTGCAAGATCATTCTATATGTAAAGTTATATTGTTATAATTGATTTTATATTGCTTTACATGCATTATTATCACTTTCATAATGTTGTGTCTACTACTATTTCAAGAATTGTGTCCACATTGGTCAACCAGTTGCCATCACATTATGTTTAAACGATGTCTTTTATACCACAACAGATGTACAGGCCGCCTGCGGCTGAGGAATATTATGCTGATCAGAGTTACTGGCCAGACAGATACTATAGCCCCGGCGTGCGTGAACAAGTGCCCCCTTTTCCCATACATAATCGACCAGTAGGCAATCCGATAGGGGCTGGCAGTCAAATGGGATATCCATCTCAAACGTATGGACAGTCTATGCCAAGAATGAGGCCACCTCGCTCCGCTCCTGTGCGCCACTATGGTCATGGGGCTGGCTCACAGACTGGTCGACCTCATTACGCTCTGCCTAGTCAGAGAAGGCCTCAGCTTACACCTCTAAATTATGAAAGGGATTACTATTAACACAGAAACTTGAACGGTTGCTTTACTCTGTATATTATTGGATTATTGTCTCAGCAAACCATATCTGGTTTAGTTATTAGCTAGCAAATCATAGCTAATAAATCTGTATTATAGCACTGATAGAAGTACCTTGTTATTATAGCTGATTGTATGTTTCTTCTGTAATACCCTTTGTGTTGTTCTAATTAAAAGAGAGCTTAATTTATGGCATTCACCAAAATATGTCATTACATGTATAATGAAGCTACTGTCGTTGCTTTTCTTTGGTGAAATTGGCTAGTTTGAACTAGAATCAAAGATAGATCGAACAAAATCAACTATACAAGCACAACTACAGGCCACTACATGTATTGCATTGCTTGAAATATAATCCACCAAGTTATGAAGAAACTGGTTTTCTTGAAATGCATTGTTTTAGTGTATTGTAAGGTTTTACAAGACTAGTAATTGTTAACACGGTTGAATTTTGAATAGTGACAGTAGCTGTTGCTATATATGAACTCTTTCCAATGATCACATGTGGCACATGTGCTTTTGCGAATGTCCAAAAGGCGAGCCCAGCATGTATAGACTGAATTTAATCTAGCGGTGGTTATTCGCTGCGATTTTGGTTTGCGTCGTATCCTTGGTACACCCGAGATGAACTATTGACGATGAGTAAGTCGGACCAACCCAACCTCTGACGCATAGCCAGTTGCTATGTTAAGGTCACGCATGTGCTCATGCTCAGTAAGGGTTTTGTGCTATCGCGGACAGATTTGGAATGTTAAATGAAAATAATCTGAATGCTTCTAACTTTGTTGTACTTTTACAATTTATCTGATAGCTTGTTGTCGAAAAACCTATTTTTTGCTTATAGATTACCGTAGCCAATATCTTCTTTTTTCACATCAGAAGTTGCCGGATCTGTCAAGTTTTTCAAAATGCGTTTTGTTATAAACTACAAGAAATGAACAAAGAAATATAGTCAGAAAGCTTGCAGAAGCTCTTAAGTTATAGTTTGTATATTTTAATCGACAAAGCCGACTCGAACGCTAAAGATTTTGCTACGCCATAGCTCTACAGATGTTTTAGCAAATCATATTACATTTAGGAAATTAAAACTGTTGTTTTGACTGCCTAAATCTAGAAGGTGGCAAACATTTTTCGTTGTTAAAACACGATAAGAATGCATAATGTGAGAATGCTCCATTTAATGTAAGCAAATGCTCGATAATGGTATTTAACCCTACTGCGGCATCTCCTCTGCCAGACTACCACCTGGACAACGATCCTCTTGAGATTCGTTGCTGAAACTAAATATCTTGGCGTGATACCACAATCAGACCTAAAATTTAACTCGCATATACAGGATAAAATATCCAAAGCAAATCGTCAACTTGACATGATCAAACATGCTCTCCACCATTCTCAAGAGAAAGCCCGACTTCTAGCGTATACAAGCCATTGTAGATCCCATGTTAAATATGCCAGCTCAGTTTGGGACACGCCCATCAACAAGTTAGTTCAAGATATTGAGATGGTGCAGAACAAAGCCATAAGATATATTGCCAACATCAAGGGAAGAAAAAGCATTACTGCTGCTCGAGAAAAGCTCGAGATTGACACACTTGCAGATAGACGAATGAAAATAAGACATACTCTCTTATACCGCATTTTGTCTAATGAAGAAAACCATAAAGCTTTGTCAAGCTCATATGATGAACTTATACTAGACTACCTACTGAAATGGCGACAACTAGGGCTGCGGCAAGGGGAGAACCTCCTACAATATTCGCCAACAAATCAGTGTATCATAATAGCTTCCTACCACGAACTATCAGAGAACTGAAATCAAAGATTGCTTGCTAACTGCTCTCGTAACATATCGATGCTTCTAACATGCTGCTCTATAACATATAGTCGGGACATAGTAAGACACTACTGATAAATGCTAGCTAATAACTTTAATTTATGAGGCGCACCACTTGTTCTTGCTCTAGTGTGCTTGAAAGAAGAAGAGAAGAGAATGATTTTTTCTACCCATCCTCCAACCCAGCTGGCGATCAAGATCGAGCAATCAACATGATTCTGATATCCGATCGCAATTATTGAATGTCGCATAATTTCACTGGCTCAGTTCTGGGACACCTATACTTACCATTTTAGTTCAGATTTTTGTCATCAAGGTGCCCGCCCACTCCTTTGCGGTCTTCAAAATAACTTCCTTAGCATGGTCTAAATAAGTCAATAGGTTTTAGCACACACTGCATAATTCATATGCACATCTTAATCAAACCAAAATTTTTTTATTTATTATTGATTTCGTCTATAATGATGAGTATATCCGCAAAAGCATTGAAAAGCCCTATTACGTTGATGACAAACATGCTCAAGGTGTGTTTTTATTCACCTTCAACATTATTAGGCAAATATTTAAAATTTATTATCTGCTCAAATACATAAACTTTGAGTGTAATCGAACAAACTAAATTTGGACCATACAGCTCATGAGTTCAAACTTTTAGCATGTATCATAAGCTTGATCCTGTTGAATACTTGATGTTTTATGGCAAATAATTAAGTGATCTTTGATGGTTTCTAATTGAGTATTATTTTATGCTGTTCGTTTTAGGAGGTTGTGTTGGCACAAAAATGGAGTTTGTTCTTCCAGATTTAGTCACTCATTCTATAGCAAATGGTAGGCTATTTCTCGGCGTTCCATAGCCAAGCAGCAGCTGTTGTAAATTCTAGATTTGGTCACAAACTAAGCAAGTTATTATAAGGTTCACCATGCACATATGGTGCCCATCATATGGTCACATATAGACCATCATATGGTCACCATGTTGCGCATGAAGCAACTCTTCTATATTTGCTGTTTATTGCTGAACTATTTTCTTTGACTTTTGTGTTAGACCTTTTTTTATCACAGCTCTACATTTAAATCCTTCATTTATCGTATGCAAACATCATTTATGTGCAGAGTTGTATTCTCTCAGATACTTGTATTTATTAGTATGCTATACTGAGTGCACAATGGAATGCTAAAAGATATCCCACTTAAAGTATATAATCAGAGGCTTGATAGCAATTTGGATGAAATAGCAAAAAAGCATTAGTTAAAAAGCTCTATAGCAAAATATAGCAAATTTATAATTAAAATAGGCCTACATGCTTAGTTGTTTGTGTAGTATATTTTACTGTCCTAACATTACAATATACTACACATACATATACATACATATATCCATACATACATATATACTGATTGTTTTTATGCTATGACACAATTTACGGTTGTACTGGTGTACATGCCGGCAGATAAAGCGCTATTGGTAAATACAATTTTTATTTTAGATGAATTCATTGCAATCCAAATTGTGAACATGAAGAGAATCTCTCACATTCTACAGTGAGTTTTATGTTGTTGAAAGTCATGCTAGTAGCTTGCTAGGTGCTATAAAGCTATTGAGAGAATAATCACTGCATTTTCACGCTTCGAGGATTGATCCATTGAAGCGCCATTTGATGCGTGTAAATATGACAAACTATGAAAATTTGACCATTTGAAAGACACTTTTCTTTCCAATGTGCTTTACAACTTTTCTTTCCTTTGAAAAAAGCATTCTACGGAGAAGCTGTTAACAAATGAAAATGGTAATCTTCGAAGCAATATCTGGTTTCTGTACTCCATAAATTTTAACATAATTTAAATTAAAACCGCACCATAATAAGTTGCGCATTACCAAATTTTGAAAAGTGAACTGCCTCAAAGAAAGCAATGTGATCATCAATATACAGTGATAAGAAGCTGGAATAAGGCAACAATCATGTGACATGTCCTTGGCAGTTTATTAGTTTGTGAACCTACTCTGGTTTCATCATGTCGTTTCATGGAAACTTATGAAGTTTTGTTACATATGGCTGTATTCTAAATTTAAAAACCTGTTTTCCTTATTTTTGCGTAGGAATAACGACTTCTATGGGGAGTTATTTTCAAAGCATTATCTCACAGTGAGTAACAGAATACTGATGGCTATGAACATTGCATTTAAAGATGGACTTGCGCAAAATTTTGGTAGATTTCATCAGAAAGTATTGGTATCTTTCTATCATTTGAAATTGTTTTTGATGTTTGAGGTGATCTGACTGCCAGGATATTTCATGATTAAAATAGACAAAATTTGATCGCGGTTAAAACGCTCAGATCAAGTAAAAGTGCGATTCTGACGTCTCTAGTTGCAAAGAGACCAGCAGAATAGAGACACGTAACACTGCAACTGGAACGCAATAGCCGATATCAGCTATTGCAATGATAAAAACTAGTGATGCCATTTTTCACGTACTTCTGAGCATTTTAATCACGATCGAGTTTCACTGATTTTAATCTTGAAACATCCTGGCAGACAGACCACCTCAAACATCAAAAACAATCGCAAATGATAGAAAAATACTGACACTTTCTGATAAAATCTACTAAAATTTTGCTATTATAGGTTCATAATATTTATAGATTAAGGTCTAGTAGCTGTCAAACAAGCCTAAAAGTTTAGCTACTTTCAATAACTCGGGTTGAGGCACAATACTGCACCTAGTTAGCTGGTCTACAACTAACTCCATCACTAATGAGCTATCTTTTTATGTAGAGAGCTAACAGAACACTACCCACTCATCAATCATAGACACTTGCGACGAGTAAAGACTGTCACAGATGCAGGTAGGAAGATACAACATAGGAAAGAGTAATATGAAGGTTTATTATGAATGATGTTTGGTATGAAATGATATCATTTAGTATGAAATGATGTCATTTGGTATTGTTTGAAGACAAATTAACCTACATGCATGTTGTTGGTCGAATACATTGTGGGTGAGCACACTTTTCTTTTTAAAAGTTGTGCTTTTAAAAAGTTGTGCTTTTTCACAAGCTTCTTCATATAGTAATGATACTAAAAACTTACTATTTTGGATGATTTTCATAAAATATTGACTTATATCCGAGCCATGGAGTTCCTTACATATCAGTCAGTACCATATAATTTGGGATGTTGATATGTTTCACTGTCCCGTCTTCCACCTAAAAGTGTTCCTCCTTTCCATTGACTAGGAAGGGTTTGAAAGTGTCCCACACCACTTAGCCTCTTACACTAAACTCACCTGATAGCTTGTAAGTTTAGAGGAACAAACTTGGAAGCTGCCAAGAGCGGTTTATGAGCCACTTTTGGTAGGTTATTTGGGTAATATTGAAAATCGGTTCAGGATGGTTGATTAAACCACAACTGTCACTTACAACTTTTATCGTTTTTACTAGGTAAATCAGACACGTTGATTCCGGATTTTGTACTCAAAATAAAGATTGGTCCACTAACTTTCAAAGTAATTAAGGCTTTTTTACAGCGTTTTGATATCGGTCTCGAAAACAACACTATCGGCACAACAAGCTCCGCCCATAAATACATGACGTAACCTAGCTTTTTGGGAACAAAAGTTAGGGATGTTTAGACTGATTTAGAATAATAGAGATGGGTGTTTTAAAATCCATTATTATCTAAATTCAGCCTTGAAAATAATCTCAGTTTTTTCTGAAAGGTAGATAAACATTGCATATTTAAAAAACAAACTCAAAAAGCGCGATAACAACGCTACCTTGTGATAAAATCACGCTTGTTGAGCTAATTTTTCTCGGCGTTCAGCCTATTTAAACATCATTTTACAAGCTACCAGCAATTTTAAATAGTTTATAAACCTTTCATAAAAGACTGAGATTATTTTACAGGCTGGATTTAGATAATAATGGGGTTTAAGACACCCATCTGTATTATTCTAAATCGGACTGAACATCCCTAACCTCCGTTCCTGGAAAAGCTAGGTTTCGTCACATTATTATGGGCGGAGCTTGTTATGCCGATTGTATTGTTTTTGAGACGGATATTGAAACGCTTCAAGAAAGCCTCAATGACTTTGAAGGTTAGTGGACCAATATTTATTTTGAGTACAAAATCGGAATCAGCGTGTCTGATTTACCTAGAAGCTGTTGCTGTCACTCTACACAGTTTTAGTGTCACTCTACACAGTTCTGGTGTCACTCTACTCAGTTCTGGTGTCACTCTACACAGTTCTGGTGTCACTCTACACAGTTCTGGTGTCACTCTACTCAGTGCTAGTGTCATTCTACACAGTTCTAGTGTCACTCTACACAGTTCTAGTGTCACTCTACACAGTTCTGGTGTCACTCTACTCAGTGCTAGTGTCACCCTACTCAGTTCTAATGTCACTCTACTCAGTTTAGTGTCACTCTACACAGTTCTAGTATCGTTCTATACAGTTTTAGTATCACTGTACGCAGTTCGAGTGTTCACTCCTTACAATTTTGGTGGTACACTACAAAATTTCCCTGTTCCACTTCCGAGAATTTTCAGTGTCTTCCTTCAGGGTTTTAATGGAACAGCTAGTTACAGGAAGTCTATATCAGCTTTAACGCTATTTTGCTGCGTATTGCAGGTGGTAAGTCTGCACACATTCTGCTGTGTCAGCTTCCTGAGGCACTTGACTTTGAGCCTCACTGTCATGAAAAGCTTTTATCTGTAACCTCCATAGACCTCTCAGATTTTTCTTCCGAGTCATACTGCTGCCGTGCCGCTTCCACTCCACCAATTACTCGGAAACAGTTTGAAATGTGCAAGCATGACTGGCCTACTTCATTTCATGAGAATAAACTGTGAGTGAATCAGCAGGTACCTCTTCTACATATATTTATTATGACTATTCGTATATTGTCTAGCTTGTTTATCATATTTGTTAAAGATCGTGGGTCAAATTTATTATAATTTGGAGTAATGTTCTCGTGGAATAATGTTGATTGACCTAACACGCTTCTGAAAAACAGCACAGCTCATTGACCAACATCAATTTTTAACATTGCTAGTACTTTGGCAGT